>NW_016108311.1:0-10154 GCF_001604975.1 Cebus imitator
TGCCATTTCAACTTCTAAGATTCAAGACACCTAAAGAACAGACTATTTCATTCTGCCTCACATTCTCCACCTGTATATTCTCCACAGGTATGAATACAGTGCTTTTCACATAGTAGGTATCAGTAAATGTGTCTGGAGTTTAATTGAAATTTTTCTTGTCTTATACTGATTACCTTTTATTTCATTCCAGTATTTTTTCTTCCTTACTCAATCTTTTCATAGTATTTAATCGTATTCCAAATGAACATACTGAAGTAATCTAAGAAGTTCTGCAACATGTTCTTTTATTTAGAAAACATTCTACAATTTTTAATCACTCAAATTTGCTTAAATTAACCTTTTTACTAGGAAAAAAATAAGTTGCACATATCAGTATATTTTATTCAATATATGTTATTGTTTTGCATGAAGAGTTTGTGATTAAGTATACTAGAAAAAAAACTTAAGTAACCCTTTCAGAAAATCTTATCTGAAACTTCTGTATTTTGGCACCCTCTTAAGTCCCTGTATTAGAAGACTAGTTGTTGGTAAGTCACAGAATGTTTTTTAATTTGATTTTATTAAGGTTATGATATTACTTTAGCTTAAGCAAAAAGTGTTATTGTAAATAATGAACAAGCACACTTTGACAACTAATTCATTAATTTATCAAATATTTATAAAATACCACATTTTCACATGCCAGGCACACAGCAAGGCATCTGAGTACATCAGTAAGTAAAACAAACAAACAAACAAACAAATACCATGTTCTCAGAAAGCTTACATTCTAGTAGAAAGAGAGTAGAAAATAAGTAGGTAAATTATATAATGTGTTGGAAGATGATAGACACTCTGGGGGAAGAAAGTTAAACAAGAGAAAGCAGGTAAGAGGAAGGTCGCATAGCAGAATGAAAATGGCAGAATAGAGAAGAGAAGTATGGAATTTATTGGAGAAAAATGTAATCAACAGATTACATTAAATAATCCACCTTTAAAAATCTGTTAAAACGTGATGACTTTATCTCTTTGATCTTTTATAATGATTATTAGCTGTGTTCAGAATTTATGGGTTTTTTACACTTCAATTTTTATATCCAACTGAAATCTACAACCACCTATTTGCCATTATTCAAAATTCTAGTATGCAGCAATATATTTACAAATATCTTCACAACAGTGACAAGCATATCAACCCTAGGATGTATGGAGTTTTATTGTCTACTCCTGCAGATAACTAGAAAGGGGGAAACTGAGGATTGATGTAGAGATGGAACATAAGGCAGATGGTACAACAGTGGTCAAGGTTTTTACAATAAAGATTTAGGAGAAGGAAATGAGGTTAAGAAGTCAGATGATGAGACCTCTTGCTCTCTTGAGAAGGAGAATGTATTAGCCTATTCTCACACTGCTACAAAGAAATACCTGAGGCTAGGTAATGTATAAAGAAAGGAGATTTCATTGGCTCATGGTTCTACAGGCTACACAGGAAGCAAGATGGCTTCTGGGGTCTCAGGAAACGTACAGTCATGACAGAAAAGCAAAGGGGAAACAGGCAAATCTTACGTAGCTGGAGCACAAAGAACACAGAGCCAGGGAGGTGCTACACGCTTTCAAACAACCAGATCCCATGGTAACTCACTCACTATCATAGAACAGTTTCAAAGGGGAAACCTGTTTACCCGATCCAATCACCTCCCACCAGGCATCACCTCCAACATTAGGGATTACAATTTGACACGAAATTTGGGTGGCAACACAAACCTAAACCATTTCATTCCACCCTTGGCCTCTCCAAAATCTCATGTTTTTCTAACATTGCAAAATACAATCATGCCTGCCCAACAGTCCCCCAAAGTCTGAACTTACCCCAGCATTAACTGGAAAGTCCAAAGCCCAGCGCCTCATCTGAGACAAGCAGTATCTTCCGTCTCTGAGCCTGTGAGTCAAAAACAAGTTAGTTACTTTTAAGACACAATAGGCATATAGGTATATAGGTATTGGTTAAATACTTCCTTTCCAAAATGGATAAATCAGACAAAAGGGGCTACAGGCCCCATGCAAGTCTGAAACCCAGCCCAACAGCCATTAAATCTTAAAGCTCCAAAATAATCTCCCATGATTCCATGTCTCACATCCAGACCACACTGATGCAAGGGGTGGGCTTCCAATGCCTTGGGTAGCTCTGCATTCAGGCAAGGGGAAACAGGCAATAAACAAAATAAATAAGTAAAACATATAGAAAATTACATAATAGATATGTTTTGGAGAATAATGAAGCAGGTATGTTGGATAGCAGAGGTGGGGTTTTGATTCTGAGTAAGATAGTTATGAAAGGCACCTCTGAGCCAAAACTCAGCTCAGTCCTCAAAGGAGGGCCTGCAGGTTCTAGGGAGGGGACAGGGCAGCATCCTGAGGCCCATGTATGGCAGGATGTCTGGGCACCTTAGAAAGGCCACTTTCCTCGAAGTAAAATGAATGAGGGGAGATTGGTAGGTGGAGGGACCACAGAGTCTTCAGTGTTTGGAGCCCTGGGGAGTCTGGAGGCACTGTAAGAAATTTGGATGGCATTATTATCTGGTTCTGTGTTCCCACCAGAATCTTATGTTGAATTATAATCTGAACTGTAATCCCCACGTATTGGGGAGGGACCTCATGAGAGGTGATTTAGATCATGGTGGCAGTTCCCCCATGCTGTTCTCATGAAGTGAGTGAATTTTCATGAGATCTAATGGTTTTATAAGGGGCTTTGCCCACTTTGCTCTACACAGTTCTCTCTCCTGCCACCCTGTGAAGAAGGACACCTTTGCTTCCCCTTCTGCCATGCTTGCAAGTTTCCTGAGGCCTCCCCAGCCATGCTGAACCATGAGTTAATTAAACCTCTTTCCTTTATAAATTATCTGGTCTCAGGCAATTTTTTATAACAGCATGAAAATGGACTAACATAGATGGTGTCTGAGACAGTGGATCTCATGGGGTGGCCTGAAGTTCCAGAAAGACACTTAGGTTGTTGGACTGGGGGGAACAAAGAAAAGAAGCAGGGTACTGAAGGAGGTGGCCATTGTATTTCAGGCAAAATACACTGGTGGCTCAGCCTGCAGTGGCGCCATGAATGGCAGTGAAGTTCTGAAGCTTCTCTGAAGATAAAGCAAATGGAGCTACGGTTAGCAGGGGAAGGTAACATTAGTAACTGTCATAGCTGTCTGGAAGAATTCCTATCACAGCAGATGACCAGAGGTGGTGGGCAGAGAGAGCTAGCAACCAAGCTGCTTCTGACCATAGCCACAAGGTATTTTGCTGACATGGACGCTCATTCTCCAGTTCTGCAGAGGTGAGTGATCTGCAGATCTATGCTCCATGACATAACCTATGCATATGAAAAAATACATTCACTAAAACTTTAATTAACATATTTTTTTCCTAAAAAGGAGAAGAAAGAAAAAGAAAAAAAAAAGAATGAAGGAGAGGAAGAAAGAGAAAGAGGAAGAGGGAGAGAGAACAGGAGTGTTGCTTTATTGCCCAGGCTAGAATGCAGTCTAAAAATGGGTATGCCTATAATTGTGCTTAACAATAGAGACATGAAAAAAAAATGAGGGAAGAAAATAACAAACAAGCAGCCAACCAATATTTCATTGAAACCTGTAAATAGATGTGATGTGGTA
Source organism: Cebus imitator (assembly GCF_001604975.1). Lineage (NCBI taxonomy): Eukaryota > Metazoa > Chordata > Mammalia > Primates > Cebidae > Cebus > Cebus imitator. Next base: position 3,642 of record NW_016108311.1, read on the forward strand.
TTGATAAGAGTGTATATTTTGTGTATTTAAAGTGGAGAGTTCTATAAATGTTAATTAAGTTTACTTGTTCCGGATCTGAGTTCAACTCCTGGATATCGTTATTAATTTTCTGTCCCATTGATCTGTCTAATATTGATGTTGAAGTCTCCCACTATCATTGTGTGGGAGTCTAAGTCTCTTTATAAGTCTTACATATCTGGGTATTCCTGTATTGGGTGCATATATATTTAGGATCTTTAGCTCTTCTTGTTGCATTAATCCTTTTATCATGTAATATCCTTCTTTGCTTCTTTTGATCTTTGTTAATTTAAAGCAACTCCTGCTTTTTATTTATTTATTTATTTTTGCTCTCAATTTGGTTGGTAAATCTTTCTCCATCCCTTTGTTTTGAGTCTTTGTGTATCCTTGCATGTGAGATGGGTTTGGATGCAGCTTACCAATGGGTTTTGGCTTTTTTTGCCTATCTGTGTCTTTGGATTGGGGGATTTAGTCGATTTAAATTTAGAATTAATAATAATATATGTGAGTTTAATACTGTGATTTAATGTTAGCTGGCTGTTTTGCCTATTAGTTGTTGTAAATTCTTGATTATATTGATGCTCTTTACTTTTTGGTATTTTTTAGAAAGGCTGATACTGGTTGTTCCTTTCTATGTGTAGTGGTTCTTTCAGAAGCTCTTGTAAAGCAGACCTGGTGGTGATGAAATCTGAGTGCTTGCTTGTTCACAGAAGATTTTATTTTTCCTTTGCTTATGAAGCTTAGTTTGGCTGGATGTAAAATTCTGGGTTGAAAGTTCTTTTCTTTAAGGATGTTGAATATTGGCCCCCACTCTCTTCTAACTTGTAGGGTTTCTGCTGAGAGATCTGCTGTGAGTCTGATAGGCTTCCCTTTATGGATAACCTGAACTTTCTCTCTGGCTGCCCTCAGTATTTTCTCCTTCATTTCAACCCTGGTGAATCTGGCAATTATGTGCCTTGAGGTTGGTCTTCTTGAGGAATATCTTTGTGGTGTTCTCTGTATTACCTGGAGTTGAATATTGTCCTGCCTTGTTAGGTTGGGAAAGTTTTCCTGAGTAATATCCTGAAGCGTATTTTCCAGCTTGGATTGATTCTCTTCGTCACATTCAGGTACACCTATCAAGTGTAGATTAGGTCTTTTCACATAGTACCATATTTCTTGGAGACTTTGCTCATTCCTTTTTATCCTTTTTTCTCTAATCTTGTCTTCTCATTTTATTTCATTAAGTTTGTCTTCGACTTTTGATATCTTTTCTTCTGCTTGATCGATTCGGCTGTTAAAACTTGTGCATAGTTCGCGAAGTTCTCATGTTGTGTTTTTCAGCTCCATTAATTCACTTACATTCCTCTCTAAATTGTGTATTCTTGTTAACATTTCATCAAACCTTTTTTCAAAGTACTTAGTTTCTTTGCACTGGGTTAGAACAAGTTCTTTTAATTCACAGAAGTTTCTTATCATCCACCTTTTGAAGCCTGCTTTTGTTAATGGAACACACTCGTTCTCCCATCAGGCCTTGTTCTGTTGCTGATTGGGAACTGTGATACCCTGTAGAGGGAGAGGCGTTCTGATTTTGGGTATTCTCAGCCTTTTTAGGCTGTTTTCTTCCCTTCTTTACAGATTTATCCATCTGTGGTCTTTATAATTACCGTCTTTATAATTGGGTTTCTGAGTGGACATCCAACTTGTTGACTCCCAGCGCTAAAATCTGAGCAACCCACTGCGCCGGCCAAAACAGCGGTGGTATGATTGATGGTGCTTTTCTGACTCTGCACCAAGAACCGCCACACCAAGGCAGCGGCAAAACCGCCTCGCCAGCCACGAGTTGCGCTGGTGACCCGTGGGGCTCCTCTGCTGGGAATCTCCTGGTGCGTGAGCAACAAAAATTCATCTGAAACTGTGGCGTCCTCTCGTTCTCTGCACTTTCACTGGGAGCTACAATCCTGAGCTGCTAGGGATCAGCCATCTTGGATCTCAATCCCTAATTAACATATTTTATATAGTTTACAAAGTATTAACATTTTCTCATAGTAGAGAGACCTGGGCACATGGAATCAGTCAATAAGCAACACCTGGCCGTGGCTGGCAGGCTGGAGAGCAGGGTGGCACCCAGCCTTAGTCAGCAACAGAATTCTCTAAATCCCAGCCAGCAACACACCTCTCACGGAAGCAATCCACCCTGACAGCAGTGTGGGATTTGTATTACTGCATCCTTAGTCAAGCAGATATCACTTTGTTTCCAATTCTGGGCTTCTGTTTCAGTTAAATGTGTAAAAATGGGGGGAGCTCCAGGGTGGGAAACCTTTCAGAATTGCTACTTCTCAGGGGTCTCCATCCAGAGAGACAATTTAAAACAGAAACTCATCCTGGGCAACATGGCGAGACTCTGTCTCTATAATGAAAAATCTAAAAATTAGTCGGGCATAGTCCCAGCTACTCAGGAGGCTGAGGTGGGAGAAAAACTTGAGCCTGGAAGTTTGAGGCTGCAGTGAAACATGATTGTGCCTCTGCGCTCCAGCCTGCAGGATACGATGAGATCCATCTCAAAAGAAAATTAACAATTAAGAAATTAAAATTTATTTAAACTGCAGCAAACATGTTGTATGTTAAATATTTAGAACAATGTTTCTAGAGAAAGGTGAACAAAAGTCCAAAAGAAATATTACCTTTCTTGGTGAAATTTAGTAATTTCTGAGAGTATGGTGAAAGAAGGGATAAAAATATCAAAATCAGAATATTCCTCTTGGTTAATGTCAGGGTCAATTCACCCAGATGCAGAAAGTCAAGCTTGATAACAGGCAGGACAAAACATGCTTCTAAGAACCTTCCATATAGGGTGACAGAAGGTGGCTCAGAGCCTGCGGCCCAGAGCCTGCATCCAGAGACCAATCTGAACCAGGCAGGAATCAGTGGCACTGTGCTCTCTGTTGAGCCATAAATACACTCTGTTCTAGGTGTGCTCCTTTTCAAGGAAGCTAATATATGCATCTGAATTTCTAGTACATGTCAAATAATTTCTTTGTATTTTAAAATCTCATCTTTTTTTGTAGGATTAATAGCAGTCTTGAGTTTGAACAGCTCTACCCAGTGTAGGCAACTCCAGATGATTACTGTATTTTATCAGTGTTTGTTTCCCCAGCACTGGCCTGCACACAGTCAGCACTCAGTCCAGTTTTACAAATAAATGTTTGAGTGCATGAAATCTTAACCACATTCTTCCTGATCAGACTCTTGGGTGTGAGGAACAGAAATCCATCTGAACTGGACTAAGCAAGCAAAAGAATTTTCTGCCTGGCCAGGACTCAGACATCTAAGGCAGGGTCTAGCCATGTGAACTCAGCCCAGTGGGTTCAGCTACTAACTCCCACCGTTCAGAGGGCACATGGCATGTCTATCCCATCCTTTCCTACTTCTGATGGGCTCTCCCTCTTCACTGTGGGGGCAGATATGACCAGCACCTACCCAGGTCCCTCCTCTGACACTGGATGCCACCTGCATCTTGGTGGGCAGTTTCCACACTCTCCCCCTGTCCTATGCCTCTCTGCTTGAGAGCTTTTCCTGGCCACAGAGGCTTGCTAGCTCATGCAAGAGGAAGGGGGTGATGACGCACCCCCAGGGGCACATCCTCACCTCCCCAGCCAGTGGAAGACAGGCATTGGTTGATAATCGCCTCGACTACTGCTCTGCATGACATGGTCATTCAGGGATGTCTTAAACTGTCTCTTGAGGTGTCCCAGGAGATCGCTACAGTTATTGGTGTCTTCAAAAGAAGTGTCTCATCAGGCTTGATCTTCAATTCCTTATGTTGAGGTGTTGTTACCATCATTTCCAGTGTTGAAAGAGGGAAACTTGAAGCCTTGAGGCACCAGAACAGAAGTAAAGTCCCACCCTGCTCAGTTTCCTTCCAAGGGCCACAGTCCAGCCAAACACACAGCTGGGGTGGGAGGTCACATGTATCCACTTTCGCTTCACAGATGGGAAGTTTCCATCAAACACCTGGGGTTCTTCCTTGTACTCTGCATATTGTGCCAACGAGAGTCACCTTAGCTCCCAAAGTCATGGAGTTTCCCATGCCAAAGATACTTGAAAGCGCACGAGTTAAATGAAGACAAGATAAAAAGTTGTTTCAAAGTCTCGCACACCAATAAAGGAAATACAGTGGTCAAACAGACTCACTAGAAATGTGAGTAGTGGTGTCTAAGAAAGAATAGCTAATATTTACATTTCTGAAGCAATTAGATGATACATGTTCATCCATTATGTAAGAGTGTAAACCAATTTTATATGTGTGCAAAATCCTTGATATTGAAAGAAATCAATAAGAGATCCGTTTCACTTTGCTACTGAAAGAAACTTTCAGCACAATTTTATCATTGCCGCCAAAAATTCGAAGTCCAGTATGTGTTGAAAGCACAGGAAAAGATGTAGCAAAGCATTATCAGGAGCGGAGGGAAAACCTGAATTACCTGCAGTGAACCAAGAGGATTTGAAATGGAAAAGAAAGTGAAGCAAATAATTACCCAGAAACAGATTTTAAATATGCAATTGCTTAAAAGGGCGCAAGCATTTCAGAAAAGTCCAAGGTTTGTTAAAAGAGAAAACAATAAGAAGTCTATATAAATGGACACGATCATGCAGTACATGACATCTTGGTCAATGATGGACCACATAAGAATATAATGCTGTGGCTGGGTGCAGTGGCTCATGCCTGTAATCCCAGCACTTTGGGAGGCTGAGGTGGGCAGATTATGAGGTCGAGAGTTCGAGACCAGCCTAACCAACATGGTGAAACCCTGTCTCTACTAAAAATACAAAAATTAGCTGAGTGTGGTGGTAGGCACCTGTAATCCCAGCTATTCACGAGGCTGAGGCAGGAGAAATGCTTGAATCTGGTAGGCGGAGGTTACAATGAGCAGAGATTGCACCACTGCACTCCAGCCTGAGCATAAGAGTGCGACTCTGCCTCAAAAAAAATCATAATGATATAATGCTATATTTCTACTTGACCCTTTCTATGTTGAGATGTATTTAGACATACAAGTCCTTATCACTGCATTACAATGGTCTACAGCATTCAGCACAGTCACATACCACACAGGTTTATAGCCTAGGAGCCACAGGCTAGCTGGGGGGTAGGCTCTACCATCTAGGTGTGTATAAGTACATGCTATGATGTTCACATTCCCATGAAATCACCTAATGACACATTTCTTAGAATGACTCCCTATCTTTAACAGCTGATTCAGAGATAGTTTTCTTAAGTAAAAATGAAGCATCTGAAGTCATGTAAAAAGTCACATCCAACATTTATTTTTGAGGAAGGATGGGCTAGATTGGAATCTCGGAGCATGCCCATAATGGTTAATTCTGTGTGTCCACTTAAGTGGGCCGAAGTATGCCCAGATAGATTCCTGGCTTAACCTTTCCAGGTGTGTCTGGGAAGTTTCCCTGGGAGAGACTGGCTTTGAGTTGGTGGATGGGGGAAAGCAGATGGCCTCCAACTGTGGGTGGGCCTTCAGCCATGCACCACCGGCCTGAGCAGGACGACATGGCAGCAAAAGGACGAGACCTTTCCGCCTGGCAGCTTGAGCTGGGACATCTGTTCTTTCTGGCGCTCGGTGCTCCTGGATCTTAGGCCCACAGACTCTGCCTTGAATCTACACCACGGGCTGTCTGGCTCTCAGGCCTTTGAACTACAGCCCTGGCTTTCCTGAGTCTCCAGCTTACATGTAACAGATCCTGGGACTTCTCAGTGTCCATACTTGTGTGATCCAACTCCTTCTAATAAATCTCTTTCTAAATCGATATAAATATAGATACAGATACTGCTAGAGACATGTATGTAAACATTTCTTATTGGCTCTCGTGCTCTGGAGAACCCTAATACGACACCCCGCCCTAAATGTGCCTGCCCACCCTGTGGGTGTAACTGGAGCTGGTGTTAGAGCGGCATCCCTGTGGTTAAGGCTTGGTTTCCCCATTCTTTCCTCCAGAATGGATTCCTCACCATAACAAAACGCAGACTGAGTGACTAAGAAATTTGTGCCTTTATAGTTCTGGAGGCCAGGAGAACAACATGAAGGTGCAGGTGGGGCCATACTCCCGCTGAGGGTGCTGGGAAGGGGTCAGGCTCCTAGCTTCAGGAGCTCTAGTGTGGCAGCATCACTTCCATAGACACATGGCATGTGGGTTCCTTATATAAGGACACCAGTCGTACTGGATTAGGGTCACCCTAATGAGCTCATCTTCACCTATCATCTACAAAGACTCTATTTCAAAAAATGAGGTCATCTTCTAAGGTACTAGAAGTCAAGACTTCATCTTTTGAGGGGACACAATTCAAACCATAACAGTCACCAATGCATAAAGTATTGTGATGATACTGAAGGTACAGATATGGCTGCTGTGGCCTCTTCCTCAAGTGGTTCCCCTCCTGTCCATCCAGGAGTCAGGGACACAGACATTATATATATATATATATATATATATATATATATA
>NW_016108311.1:11495-19121 GCF_001604975.1 Cebus imitator
AAAAAAAAAAAAAAAAAAAAAAAGCTACTAGTATCTAGGTTCCACTAAACTCTTGATTTAATTGGTCTGAGTGGAGGCCCAGGCAGCCATATTTTTTAGAAATTTCTACCAGGTCAATCTAATGTGCAGATAAAATAGAGAATCACTAACTAGGACTAATGTGAGCTCTACTCTTAAAGCTAGAGAGAAAGTCAGGTCTGCTATGTTATGAGGCTATGAGAAAGGAGAGGTGGGGATTTGCTGAAATAAATAAATAAATATAAAATAAGTTAACAACACAGATTCCTTTAGGCAGGCAGAAGTGAGTAACACATGCTGGGTAGGCAGCCAGTACTCTAGGAGGATAAAACCAGGGAAGCTTGTGGTTTTCCTTCCTCTAGGTTTGTAAGAAGAAAACTTGGGCATCCCTGTAACAGTTAACTTAAGGGAAAAGACCTTGGGGAGAAGAAGGATTGAAGATAAAGGATAGAGTACAATCAGTGGGGCAAGGAAGACATGGAATTCATATTCACATAAATGGGCTTAGCAGCCGGACTAATGTGCTTTTGAGCCCCTTGCAAATAAGGAATAGCCTCTGAGATCAGGGAGGAGCTGCTGCTTAGCAACCAGAAGGCATCGGGCAATGTGTTTGTTCAGTGGTGGGCCTTTGAGAGCAGATCTGCGAGGGTTTCTTTAGCAGTGAGGGCTGTCATTCCTCCCCTCTGCTGGTAGTGTGCTTCCACCGGATGGTTCTTCCTAGCTGCCCACAGTCCTGCATCATCAGAACGTGGGAAAGCTATTCAGGGCAGCCTGCCTCTCGCTATTCCTGGTAAGAAAGATGCAAGCAGTAATCTACAACGCACACTAGCAGTACAATCTGGGAAAATGAACTAAAGTTCTCCGGTTCAGTTTTGCAAGAAGAAAATCCAGGTTCAATGGCGTGTCCGTACCAAATCAAAATGATTCTTGAGGTTGTACCCCTGAACATACCTTTGAATAATATATACTTTGAATGAATCAGATGTAAGAGATTTATACACATTTGAATATAAAATGTATTTATCTAAACATAATAATGAGAGGGCTGAACTGAGAGCCACAGCTAAGCAAACTTTGATGACAATGTACTAATTTTGGGTCAGGTCTCTACAACAATAATAAATGGAGACTGAATATTTTACAGCTTACTCCTGAAAAATAATTTATCTTTCTTAGAGTTTAGTTTTACATTTATAAGCGGACACAAGAGCCAAGATTATGAGACTAAATCCAAGTTAAGATAGTATTTCTTCAGGATATGAAAGATAAAGCCATACTTGAAAATAAGTTTAACTTGTTCTCACTAACTCTATGTTCAAATCGAGTTTATAAAAATATCTCACAGAAAAGATTATGGTGTTTGATTAAAGCTATTGTTATTTCACTCCTTCCGATGATTTTATATGTTTTATTACAATTTCGAATGAGAATATATTTATATGTTATATTCCTAATTCTCTTAAAAAATACATATTGGATATGTTTGACTTGGTAAATCATCCTTTGAGATAAAACATTAATTGCTGAGAAATATTTTTAGATTCTATGCAATGTTAAACATCAACTAAAACTTTTTGATGTTATTATGCTTCCATTCTGCTGTTAATGCTTTATCCTTGAATATTTTCTTTTTCTTTTTTTATCTACTTAAAGACCAGTATGATAGTATTTCTTTTTTAATTGTCCTTTCGGTTCTGGGGTACATGTGCAGATCATGCAGAGTTGTTGCACGAGTACATACGTGGCAAGGTGTTTTGCTGCCTCCATCCCCCTATCATCTATATTTGGCATTTCTCCCCATGTTATCCATCCCCACTCCTCCACTTTTCCTCCCCTAGCCCCCCGCAACTGACCCCAGTGTGTGATGCTCCCCTCCCTGTGTCCACATGTTCTCATTGTTCAACATCTGCCTCTGAGTGAGAACATGCAGTGTTTAATTTTCTGTTCTTGTGTCAGTTTGCTGAGAATGATGGTTTCCAGGTTCATCCATGTTCCTACAAAGGACATGAACTCATCATTTTTTATGGCTGCATAGTATTCCATGGTGTATATGTGTCACATTTTCTTTGTCCAGTCTATCATTGATAGGCATTTGGGTTGGCTCCAGGTCTGTGCTACTGTAAACAGTGCTGCAATGAACATACGTGTGCATGTGTCTTTACAATAGAATGATTTATAATCTTTTGGGTATATACCCAATAATGGGATTGCTGGGTCAAATGGAATTTCTATTTTTAGATCCTTGAGAAATTGTCACACTGTCTTCCACAGTGGTTGAACTAATTTACACTCTCACCAACAGTGTAAAAATGTTCCTATTCCTCCACATCTTCTCCAGCATCTGTTGTCTCCAGATTTTTTAATGATCACCATTCTAACTGGTATGAGATGGTATCTCAATGTGGTTTTGATTTGCATTTCTCTGATGGCTAGTGGTGATGAGCATTTTTCATATGTTTGTTGGCCTCATATATGTCTTCTTTTGAAAAATGTCTGTTCATATCCTTTGCCTACTTTTAAATGGGGTTTTGTTTTCTTGTAAATCTATTTTAGTTCTTCATAGATTCTGGATATTAGCCCTTTGTCAGAAGGGTAGATTGCAAATTTTTCCCCATTCTGTTAGTTTCCAGTTTGCACTAATGATTTATTTTTTTTGCTGTACAGAAGCTCTGAACTTTAATTAGATCCCGTTTGTCTATTTTGGCTTTTGTTGCCATTGCTTTTGTTGTTTTAGTCATGAAGTCATTGCCTATGCTTATGTCCTAAATGGTTTTACCTAGGTTTTCCTCCAGGGTTTTTATGATGTTAGGTCTTATGTTTAAATCTTTAATCCAGCTGGAGTTAATTTTAGCGTAAGATTCCTGGAAGCGGTCCAGTTTCTGCTTTATGCGCATTGCTAGCCAGTTTTCCCAACACCATTTATTAAACAAGGAATTATTTCCCCATTGCTTGTTTTTGTTAAGTTTGTCAAAGATCAGATAGTTGTAGATGTGTGGCATTGCCTTCAAGGCCTCTGTTCTGTTCCATTGGTCTATATATCTGTTTTGGTGCCAGTACCATGCTGTTTTGATTACTTTAGCCTTCTGGTATAGTTTGAAGTCAGGCAGCATGATGCCCCCAGCTTTGTTCTTTTTGCTTATAATTGTCTTCCCTATATAGGCTCTCTTTTGGTTCCATATGAAGTTTACAGTGGCTTTTTCTAGTTCCGTGAAGAAGGTCAATGGTAGCTTGATGGGGATAGCATTGAATCTATAAATTACCTTGAGCAGTATGGCCATTTTCACAATATTGATTCTTCCTATCCATGAGCATGGAATGTTTTCCTACCTGTTTGTGCCCTCTCTTATTTCCTTGAGCAGTGGTTTGTAGTTCTCCTTGAAGAGGTCCTTTACATACTTTGTTAGTTGCATTCCTGGGTATTTTATTCTCTTTGTAGCAATTGTGAATAGGATTTCACTCTTGATTTTGTTCTCTGTCTGTTATCGGTGTATAGGAATGTTTGTGATTTCTGCACATTGATTTTGTATCCTTAGACTTTGCTGATGTTGCTTATCAGTTTCAGGAGATTTGGGGCTGAGACAATGGGGTCTTCTAAATATACAATCATGTCCTCTGCAAATAGAGACAATTTGACTTCCTCCTTTCCTAATTCAACACCCTTTTTTCTTTTTCTTGCCTGATTGCTCTGGTTAGAACTTCCAATACTATATTGAATAGGAGTGGTGAGAGCAGGAATTCTTGTCTAGTGCCAGATTTGAAAGGGAATACTTCTAGTTTTTGCCCGTTGAGTATGATATTGGCTGTGGGTTTGTCATAAATACCTTTTATTATTTTGTAATACGTTCCATCAATACCTAGTTTATTGAGGATTTTTAGCATAAAGGGCTTTTGAGTTTTGTCAAAGGCCTTCTCTGCATCTGTTGAGATAATCATGTGTTTTTTGTCTTTGGTTCTGTTTACATGATGGATTACATTTATGGATTTGCATATTTTGAAGCAGTCTTGCATCTTCAGGATGAAGCCTACTTGATCGTGATGAATAAGCATTTTGATGTGCTGTTGCATTTGGTTTACTAGTATTTTATTGAAGATTTTTCCATCAATGTTCATCATGGAAATTGGCTGAAGTTTTCTTTTCTAGTTGTGTCTCTGCCGGATTTCGGTATCAGGATGATGTTGCTCTCATAAAATGAGTTAGGGATGATTCCTTCATTTTGTATTGTTTGGAATAGTTTCAGAAGGAATGGTACCAACTCCTGTTTGTAAATCTGGTGCAATTCGGCTGTAAACATATGTGGACCTGGACTTTTTTTGGTTGGTAGGCTATTAATTGCTGCCTTAACTTCAGCCCTTATTATTATTGGTCTTTTCAGCGTTTCAACTTCTTCCTGGTTTACTCTTGGGAGAGTGCAAGTGTCCAGGAATTTATCCATTTTTTCCAGATTTACTGGTTTGTGTGCATAGGGTTGTTTGTAGAATCTCTGATGGTAGTTTGTATTCCTGTGGAATCAGTGGTGATATCCCCTTTATCATTTTTTATTGCCTCTATATGATTCTTCTCTCTTTTCTTTTATATTGGTCTGCCTGGCAGTCTGCCTATTTTGTTGATCTTTTCAAAAAACAAGCTCCTGGATTTATCGACTTTTTGAAGGGTCTTTTGTGTCTCTATCTCCTTCAGTTCTGCTCTGATCTTAGTTATTTCTTGTCTTCTGCTAGCTTTTGAGTTTTTTTGATCTTGGTCCTCTCGCTCTTTCAATTTTGATGATAGGGTGTCAATTTTAGATCTTTCCTTGTTTCTCATGTGGGCATTTATTGCTATAAATTTCCCACTAGTCACTGCTTTAAATGTGTCCCAGAAATTCTGGTACATTGTGTCTTTGTTCTCATTCACTTCAAAGATCATCTTTATTTCTGCCTTCATTTCATTATTTATCCAGTCGACATTCAGGAGCCAATTGTTCAGTTTCCATGAAGTTGTATGGTTTTGAGTTAGTTCCTTAATCCTGAGTTCTAATTTGATTGTGCTGTGGTCTGAGAGACTCTTTATTATGATTTCCGTTCTTTTGCATTTCCTGAGAAGTGATTTACTTCCAATTATATGGTCAATCTTAGAGTAAGTGTGATGTGGTACTGAGAAGAATGTATATTCTGTGGATTTGGGATGGAGAGTTCTGTAGATGTCTACTGGTTTGCTTGGTCCAGATCTTCATTTAAGTCCTGGATATTCTTATCGAATTTTCTTTCTCATGGATCTGTCTAATATTGACAGTGAAGTGTTAAAGTCTCCCACTATTATTGTGCAGAAGTCTAAGTCTCTTTGTAGATCTTTAAGAACTTGCTTTATGTATCTGAGTGCATATATATTTAGGATAGTTAGCTCTTCTTGTTGTATTGATCCTTTTGCCATTATGTAATGCCCTTCTTCATCTCTTTTGATCTTTGTTGGTTTAAAGTCCGTTTTATCAGAGACTAGGATTGCAACCCCTGCTTTTTTTTGCTCTCTGTTTGCCTGCTAAATCTTCTTCCATCCCTTTATTTTGATCTATTTTTGTCTTTGCACATGAGATGGTCTCCTGAATACAGCATACAGATGATTCTTGACTTTTTATCCAGTTTGCTAGTCTGTGTCTTTTGATTGGGGCATTTAGTTCATTTGTATTTAATGTTAATATTGTTATATGTGAATTTGATCCTGCCATTTTGTTACTGGTTGGATGTTATGCCCTTTGATTCACATAGTTTCTTCATTGTGTCATTCGTCTTTATCATTTGGTTCTTTTTTGCAGTGGTGGTACTGGTTGTTACTTTCCATGTTTAGTGCTTCCTTCAGGGGCTCTAGTAAGGCATGTCTGGTGGCAATGAAATCTCTCAGCAATTGCTTGTCTGTAAAGGATTTTATTTCTCTTCACTTATGAAGCTTAGTTTGGCTGGATATGAAATTCTGGGTTGAAAGTTCTTCTCTTTAAGATTGTTGAATATTGGCCCCCTCTCTTCTGGCCTGTAGGTTTTCTGCCAAGAGATCCACTGTGAGTCTGATGGGCTTCCCTTTGTGGGTGACCTGACCTTTCTTTCTGGCTGCCCTTAGCATCTATTCCTTCATATCAACCTGGTGAATCTGACAATTATGTGCCTTGGGTTTGTTCTTCTTGAGGAGTATTTTTATGGTGTTCTCTGTATATCCTGTATTTGAATATTGGCCTGCCTTGCTAGGTTGGGGAAGTTCTCCTGGATAATATCCTGAAGAGTGTTTTCCAGCTTGGATTCATTCTACCCATCATCTTCAGTACACTGATCTATTTTCTAGGTCTTTTCACATAATCCCATATTTCTCGGAGGCTTTGTTCATTTCTTTTCACTCTTTTCTTGCCTTCTCATTTTATTTCATTGAGTTGACCTTCAATCTCTGTTATCCTTTCTTCTTCTAGGTCAGTTTAGCTATTGAAACTTGTGTATGCTTCATGAAGTTCTTGTGCTGTGTTTTTCGGCTTCATCAAGGTATTTATGTTCTTCTCTAAGCTTGTTATTCTAGTTAGCATTTTGTCCAACATTTTTTCGAGGTTTTCAGTTTCTTTTCATTGGGTTAGAACATGTTCCTTTAGCTCAAAGAAGTTTGTTTTTACGTACCATCTGAAGCCTGCTTCTGTTAATTCATCAAATTCATTCTCCATCCTGTTTTGTTCCCTTGCTGATGAGGAGTTGTGTTCCCTTGGTGGGGTGTGAGGCCTTCCAATCTTTGCTGGTTTCATCCTTTTTGTGGTGGTTTCTTTCTATTTTCTTGGATTTATCTAGCTTTGATTACATGTAGCTGCTTGGTGAGGCAGCTTTCCTTAGTTTGCCTGCAGAGGCGCTGCTGGGCTGCCCTGGATTGAGTGGAGCTGCTGTGTAGATTTCCTGCGTCTTTTGTTTACTCAAGAAGATTAGGCCTGCCTCTGCAATGGTGGTTGTCCTTCTCCCACCAAGCTGGAGCATTCCTGGTTGCGCTCTAACTGATGTGTTGGCTGTGATACACTCAAGTGAGAAGGCTTCAGCCTGCTGGGGTTTGTGGGGAAAGGATCCTTACAGCCGCATTGCCTGATTCCCTGCTTTCAGTCCCCTTTCTTTCTGAGGGTTGGGTAGCTCCTTTCCAAGGACTTTCTTGGTGTCAGCCAGTGCTTCCGCTTAGATCTGTGCCAACAACCCTGGCACCACTGGAGTTGCTGCTCAGCCATGTTCAGACAGCTCACAGGGACTTTTCAGCCTGGCGAAGGTCTCCTGTTCTGTGGATTGTGGACGGCTTGGGTGAAGTACAGTACCTGAACCTGAAGTTCTGGAGGGGGAGAGCCCCCAATCATCTGGTCAGTTGCACACACTTCCTGGGTGGGACACTGTCCTGCCCTGCCTCAACTTGCCCTCTTTTGTTTATACCCACTGTCCAACCAGACCTACAAAATGAACCTGGTACCTCGTTTAGAACTGTGGAGACCACCCGGCTTCTGTGTCTCTCTTGCTGGGAACTGCATTCTGGAGCTGCCTCTATTTGGCCATCTTGGAAACCCCCCAATAGTATTTTTTTCTTATCTCTAGAACATTTTCTAAACTCCAAAACTCCAACTGCTTATTCCTTTTGTT
>NW_016108311.1:19167-106352 GCF_001604975.1 Cebus imitator
CACTGCAACCTCCACCTCCTGAGTTCAAGCAATTCTCCTGCCTCAGTGTCCCGAGTAGCTGGGATTACAGACATGAGCCACCACACCTGGCTAATTTTTGTAGAGAAGGGGTTTCACCAATTGGCTAGTCTGGTCTCACTCCTGATCACAGGTGATCTGGCCACCTCAGCCTCCCAAAGTGCTGGGATTACAGGAGTGAGCCACCATGCCTGGCCATTTTTGTTCTCATTCTGTTTCCCACAACACAGTGACAGGAGAGAGACCTACAGGATTTGGGTCAAGGTTTCCCTGTATCTATGCACACATTCTAGTAGATGCTCTGAAAGAGGAGGACTTATTGAGGGGAGAGAATCCTGAGCACAGGAATTTGAGGCTGCAGTGAGATATGATGGTGTCGATGTACTCTAGCCTGCGCAATGGAGTGAGACGCCATCTGGAGAAGGAGAAGGAGAAAAGGAAGGAAGGGAGGAAGGGAAAGACAGAGGGAGAGAAGGAGGAAGGAAGGGGAGGAGGAAAAAAAGGAAGAAAGGAAAGAAGGAAGGAAGGAAAGAAGGAAGGAAGAAAAAAGGAAAAAAAGGAAGGGAGGGAGGGAGGAAAATGAGTTAATATTTGATGCTACTTCTTCTTAGAGATAGGAAATGTGCTAAACAAATGATCTGAAATGTTAGATCTTAATTTTCATTTCTAATTATTCCCTTGACTTGTTGTGGAACCTTGGACAAATCCTTTAATCTGATTGCTTTTCTGATCTTAATCTGTAAAATTAGGGCTTTGATTTAGAATCCACAAATGTATAGAATTGAAAAAGAAGTTTAAAATGTGGTCTGCTCAAACACGTTTTTCTGTAAACACACACACATATATAACATATGCCATATATATATATATATATATATATATATAATGTATGCATATATTCTAGAATAAATACATGTATAATGGTATAAATAGCTGTATTTTCATTCTGATGAAAGGAATATCCAAGAGTCTAAGCAATTTCTTCTTATTGAGAAAAGTTGACATGGGAACATATTAAACAGTAAGGCCAGATATCTTATTTTTGTAAAATAGTGTACTAACATACTAGAAAGAAAAAAAACCTGGCAGAAATAAGTAAACATGTCAAAATATGAATACAGACATCTTTTGGGTATGCAGAATTATGGACATTTTTCCAACACTTTTTCATTGTTGAGTATTTTCCAAAATGTCTCAGAGGAGTTGGTATTACTTTTACAGTCTCAAACTATATGCTCTCAGAAAATAATGTATATATTCTGAAGTTTTACCTTTCTCCATCCAGGAGAACACAACTTCCTTATTTCTAAACTACAGCAGTGGGGAAATAGATGGAAATTGTGTTATTTGCTCAATCCATTTTCAAAGAT
Source organism: Cebus imitator (assembly GCF_001604975.1). NCBI lineage: Eukaryota > Metazoa > Chordata > Mammalia > Primates > Cebidae > Cebus > Cebus imitator. Next base: position 20,556 of record NW_016108311.1, read on the forward strand.
TTTCAAATGGCTTAATTTTATGTTACAAGTGAAGAACTATTAAGAGAATGAGGAGCTAAGCCACAGACTGAGAGAAAATATTGGCAAAAGATATATCTGATAAATGACTGTAATGCAAATTATACAAAGAACTCTTAAAATTTAACAATAAGGAAATGAACAACCCAATTTTAAAATGGTCAATTATCTGAACAGATGTCTCGCCAAAGAAGACACAGATGGCAAATAAGCATATGAAATGATACTCAACATTATATGTTCTTACAAAATTACAAATTAAAAGAACAATGAAATACCACTAAATATGTATTTCAATGACCAAAATGTAAAAAATAAGAAAACAAAACAACAAAAACAAGTAAACAAAAAAACAGACAACATCAAATGCTGATAAGGAAATGAGGCAACAGGAATACTCATTCACTGGTAATAGTAATGAGAAATGGCACGGCCACTTTGGAAGACTGGCATTTTCTTACAAACACACTCCTACCATATGATCCAGCAATCATAGTTCTTGTCATTTACCCAAAGGAATTAAAAGCCTGTGTTCTCACAAAAACCTGCATAAAATGTTTACATCAACTTCATTCATTATTGTCAAATCTTGGAAGCAACCAAGATGTCCTTCAGTATGTGGATGGATGGAAAAATTAACTGTGGCAATCCAGAATGAATCGCCACAATGAAATAGTATTCAGTGGTAAAAAGAAATGAGCTATTATGCTATAAAAAGACATGGAGGAAAAGTAAGGGCATATTATTAAGTGAAAAAAAAAACAATCTGAAAAGGCCACATGTTGTATGATTCCAACTATGACATTCTCAAAGAGGTGAAACAGTAAAAAGAACAATAGTTATTGGGGGTTGCCAGAAAGGAAGGGGTGAGTAGGTGCAGCAAAGAGGATTTCTAGGGCAGTGAAACTCTCGTTTGATGCGAATGTGATAGATGCATGACATTACACATTTGTTCAAACCCACAGAATATACAACCTCAAGAGCAAACCTCAGTGTAAACAATGGAGGGAAGAGATCTGCCTTGATAGGAGGCTCAGGGCTCCAGAGGCCACACAGGATGTCCTTAAGAGCAGCTGAGTGTAACTAGAGTGCCTGGCTCAGCCTCTCCAAGTTCCACGACCTGAGGCAAGTTCTTCACCTCCCTGGGCCTCGGTTTCCTAGTGTGGAATTGGAATAATAACAACACCTTGTCAGTGTCTTTAGAGCGGTGAGGATGGCACTGCGAGATTATGATCATGTTACGTGGAAAGTGGAAGGCAGGAGGCCCATGTGAATATGGGGACGGATTATTGAGAGTGGAAGAGAAGGCACATAAGAAAGAAAACTCCTCTCAGATGGCCTCAGTACTTGCCTTCCACAAAGTAAGAATCAAGGTCAGTGTGGGAGATCGAGGCTGCACAGTTGACGTGGGGCCATGGAGGTGTCCCTACAGTGAAGGAGAGGTGAAAAGACCTCTCTTTCGCATCACTGGCCTCCACTGACATATTTTGTCCATGAACCCCTTTACCCATGACCCTCACAGGGAACACATGTGATTTGTGTCCAGTTGTAGTAAGGACCTGGGTCCACCTTGCTGGGCTACCTCTGATTCCTGGGCCTTCAGCCACCCGTGGATGTGCCAAAATGTTCTCCTCTGTAAAATGAGGACATGATTCTTCTGACATAAGGGTCAGTCAGATGCTTTCAATAGGTTCAATAGTTCTGAGACCTAGGAACATGTTACTCTCCTGTTCCTCCTGATGAATGCTGACACCCACTCACCAGCTGGCTGGCCAGAATCACAGACATCGTTGGTTGTACCCCAGCCAGCTAAGCCGGGCAACTATCCTGCTCTATTAGAGTGAAAATTCTCATATCCATAAATACATCATAGCACCATCGAGCAGGCATGAAGCATGAACGTTAGGAAAAAAAATGTAGCTTTCTTTTAAAATCACAAACAGAACAAATTTCTTCTTTCTTGCTGTTTTGATTAAAGAAATACAATAGCAACTAATACTGCGCATCTGATATAATACTCACAGGTAAGCAGATTTATGATTGCTTAGGAAACTTCAATCCAATTGTCTAAATTGCTCTTATTCCACATCTAATTTAATTATTTGTATTTGCTGAATTCTACACAATGTAAATCTCCCAAGCTGCATAGAATTAAAATGAAAAACCCATAAAACAAATGGGCATGACACGTATGGGCAGTCAATTAAAAACAGTGATTTAGTACAGTATCTGCTATATGCCTGAAAATTCAATGAAGAAAGAAAAAAATAGCTAACATATTTTAAGATGTTCAGTTTTGAAGAAAAATTTAAATAAATTGAACATAGTATTTCCATTTCTATGACACTGAAACACTTTTAATAGTTTGAGAGAAGTTCACCTGTAGTTTTAATAAACTGATCCTTTTATGAGAATATAAATGGCATTAGATGCTGAGTCTCATGGCATACATAAAACAGAACATTATTTTAAAGTATGAACTTCAAAGAGATCAACACTAAATTGCTAGTATTAACATCACTAGTATGTTATTTTTAAGTGAATTATGGATTATTTCCCTGGTAGAGTACATTTAAAGTGTGATTTGAATTAATTGGGCATGGCTTCATATTTTAAGACAATATTTTAAGACAATCAGTATTGGTAATAAGATATTGAATTAAAATGGTGAAATACAACTTAATTTTAAAGCAACAATAAGGATCTTTACAAATTAACTAAATGCTCATGATTCCCTCCCACCCATGATCTCCACCATCTCCTAAAATCAGCACTTCCCAACGTCAGCTCCAGTTCAGTGCTCAGACACAAAGCCCCAAGGCACCCTTGATTTTATGCTCTCACGCTTCAGATCCGAGCCAGCAGTGAGTCCTGCTCTCTCTCTGCCTTCCACTCCTTCTCCACTTTCAACTCCTACTCCCCCAACTACTTTCTCTATCTCATCCAACTTCTGCCTTCCAGCTTCTTCTTTCTTTTTTTTTTTTTTTTTTTTTTTGAGACAGAGTTTCACTCTGTCACCCAGGCTGAAGTGTAATGGTACAATCTTGGCTCACTGCAACCTCTGCCTCTTGGGTTCAAGCAATTCTCCTGCCCCAGCCTCCTGAGTAGCTGTGATTACAGGCACCTGCCACCATGCCCTGCTAATTTTTGTATTTTTAGTAGAGACAGGGTTTCACCATATTGGCCAGGCTGGTCTCAAACTCCTTACCTCAAGTGATCTGCCCCCCTTGGCCTCCCAAAGTGCTGGAATTAGAGGCGTGAGCCACCTCGGCCTGGACCCCTTCCAGCTTCTATCTTTACCTTTCACTTCTGCTCCTCTCCACTTACAATCAGTACCACTAACTCCTTCTCTCCTCCACCTGATATCTCTACTTTCAACTCCTGCTCTCTCTACTTGTAATCTCCACCAGCACCATAAGACACACACACACCACACACAGAAACACACACCACACCTAGAAACACATACCACCACCATCACCATAACCTCTGTCTCTACCACCACCATCCCCATCACCACAACAAAGTAGTTCTTGGTCTGTAAAATTTCTAAAGCCCTGCAGAGAAACACTGTTGGGTTCTCTACCAACAAGCAGTCAGTGCTCCTTGGTTAAGCCCTGATGTGACTCTGGACGCAGCACCCTCTCCATTGTCCGAGTCTCTGGGCTGGGCTTCTCCTGTCTCCACCTGGAATACGTCCGAAAGTGAAATGGGCCTTGGGGAACACACCTCACTCCCCGCAGGAGACATACAGATTCCTCAACTTCCTTCCTCCTCATCCTCATGGAAGGTCGGGGACGAAGGATTGTTTTAGGTTGAGGACAGTAATGGGCTTTTCTTACCTTGATTTCCTTGGCAGTAGAACTCCGTCAAAAACTCAGTAGGCTTCCAGTCCGTTTGCTCACAGTCAGTTCCATGTGTCCACAGCTCACTTAGCAAAGCTCTCAGATCCCTTTCTTTGCTTTCCATTCCCATTTCTCATCTCTCACTCTTAGGTCCAAGACCCCCTCCCTAGGCTGCAGAGCTCTGGTGGAAAGGCCCCACCTGTAATCTATTCTTTCAGACATTTAATCAGATCACGGGTGTTTAAAAATCTCAACCCTTAAATCTGTGGGCTAAAAGTAGTATTTTTCACACCGAGAGATCCAAATTTCTGGCTTTCTGTGTTTTTTTACTTCCTTTTACAAATAAGCTGATCTGTCTGTATAAGCTCACCCTCTTTCTTGTAATGCATTATCACAATGAACCTATATTGACCCAAACAAGCTACATCATCCTGCTTAAGGGCCAGAAGGGCTGGGCTATATTGGGAACACACGCACAGACTCAGGGATCCACACAGCTGGTTGTCAAATTACTTTCCAAAATATCCTTATCAATTCTCATTTCTTCCAGCAGTAGGTAAGAGATTGCCTCTCTGCATTCTTCATGCGTTTTGCTTTATCACTTCCTTTTTTGCTTTTGTTATTCTCACAGGTCTGTACAACAGACTTTAAGCTCCCCAAGGATTGGAACCATGTCTTCCTAATTTTTATGCTCCCAACTACTGGCAACTGAAATATACTTGAATGTTGATATAATGAATGTATATAAATAAATGAATGAATGGTAGGATTACTCATCTGTTTTCAGTGTGAACATTTATGAGTTTCAAGAATGCACACATCAAAGCACCTACCCCAAGCCTTTGATCTTAACAAAGCTTTTCTATAACGTTCTTCGGATCTCTTGGAAAACTGTGCTTTTGTGACTTTAGCCAGAATAATAGCCAATCAACAAAAATAAATTTCCAGCCCCATGACCCTCACCATGGCTCCATCGTTTATGAAGCAGTTGAAGCAAATCAATTCAGCACTTCATATTTCGGTTTTCTCCCCTTTATAATGAGAGAGATGGTACCCAGTGGACATGAATAACGAATAGAAAGCAACTGGAACACAGAGAACTCAATGTATGCTAATAAAGTCCAGTTGATTTCTATGTATGGGAAACATTTTAAGTAGCTGCCAAAATTTTATATCTAAAAGCAGAGTGAGTCATGCTTCAGGAATAACTGATGGACCTTAAAGAGAATCTGAGGAGCACACCTCCCTGACAGTGACCTCCTGATCTGTAGAAAGACAATCTCTCTCTCTCTCTCTCTGTCTCTGTCTCTGTCTCTGTCTCTTTCTCTGTCTCTCTCACCTCTAACTCTACTACTCCAAATTAGGATCCAATCTCTCATATATGTACTTTACCACTTACATTTGATCTTCAAAATCACCCTATAGGCCAGGCATGATGGCTCACCCCTGTAATCCCAGCACTTTGGGAGGCTGAGGTGGGAGGATCACTTGAGTTCAGGAGTTTGAGACCAGACTGGCCAACATGGTGAAACCTGTCTCTACTAAAAATACAAAAATTAGCCAGGTACGGTTTCACGCACCAGTGATCTCAGCTACTCAGGAGGCTGAGGCAGGAGAATCACTTGAACCCAGGAGGCAGAGGTTGCAATGAGCCAAGATTGTGCCACTGCACTCCAGCCTGGGAGACAGAGTGAGACTGTCTCAAAAAAAATAAAACACCCTATATAGGCAATGTTTAGATTAGATCAGAGGCAAAGTGGGGATAAATAAAAATCCCAAGCCAGAACGTCGTCATCAGGATCACAATCAGCTGAGATACGTGCAGTACGAAGTGCAATGCTAGCATAATGTTTGTGGGGCACTGTATCATTTCCGATCAGTAAAGACTATTAAATGAAATTAAAATTAATTAAATATCAAATTTTATTAAATGCATAGAATATAAACTCGTGTTGACAAATAAACAAATTTAAGCTGTGTTCAAGCCATGCTGAAATCTTTATTAGCAAATAATCAAAAATATTTTCCACAGTGGAACATTATTAAATGAAAGTAAAACATATGTTAAGAACTAGTATTGCTATAAATATATATGCAACAGTAGAAACTAATCATATGTATACATGTGCTTATTTCAGTATTCTGAGCAGGATACATACACAACATTAATTTTACTAGAGATTAAAGCTGAAGAAATGAAATGTATCTTTATGAATGTATATATATATATATATCTGCAAACAACCATGCTAAATACATGGAAGTTAAGAATTTTCATTGGCTATTTATTCAGTCGCTTGAGAGGTATCTTCTATTTCTTCTAATTTTACAAATTCCTTGATAAATTTCCAAAGGCCCCTTAAAATACAAAAGAAATGAATACCATAGGTTAGAAAAATATATATTAAGCATGAAAGAAAATTTCAAAATAAACATCTATTTTAGATACATTTACCCAAAAACAGACAAGATGAGATTTCGTAATCATTTACTTTTTTAAAACATATTTGTATGGAGTTTTGGCCTTGAATGTAACAGATCCTCTAAATAAATAGATGTATTCTCCTGTAGCATATGGTATGACAGGGAAGGTAGGTGTACCATGAGCGTAATGATAGACTTTAGGTCCATTCACTCTCATTGCCAAGGCCGTGGGAGGTGCTTCCCCAGTTTTGTATTTGTAACTCTATTCCCTCTTTTTAAGAACATCCTACATGATATAAGAAACCGCAAAACCTCCATCCACCTATAAGGCTCACTCAACACTCTATCCAATCCCTTTCTCCCATGGCTTTTTCTGCCCCATAAGCTGGAGAGTGGGGTGCTCCATGCTCTGGCCTCTCTTACAGCTTAGAGTGGCCTTGACCCATGGTGCTGGCCAATGAGATGTGGTGGGAGCACCTGGAGAGAATTGTCCATCCTGAATAAACTGGAAAGCCTCAAATTGAGAAGCTCTTTGCCTTCTGTCCTTCACCTTTCCCTTTCTTAATCCATGGAATGTGGACTGGTTAATGCCTGAAGACAGCCATATTGAGACTCTAAGGAGGCAGCAGACACACTCAAAGGAAAGCAGAGAAGACAGGTGAGGCGCCCTAGTTCCTTAATGATGTCATTGAGCCCAAGCCACCTACACCTAAAAGTCTTTCCCTCTGATAAAAAAAAAAAAAAAAAAGCCTTTCCCTCTTTAAATCAACATATGGTTTTTCATTGCTCTTAATACCAAATTCTGAGATTCAAGCTATAGTACCAACTCAGAGAAAAGTAACTGTGTGAAGTATAAGCTTGTAATATAAATAATAAGTTTATACCAATATTATAAGTTTAGTTATAAACAAATGATATAAATCAGCCACTTACTCTTAAACTAAAATTTTCAGAGTAACGTATGTATAGGGCTTTTCAAAATGTATCATCACTGAAAGCCATGTAATTGGAGAAAATAAAGCCATGCCTCCCTACTTTCCTGATTCCTGGCCATGAGAATTCACCTTCACCTCCAAATTTAATAAATTGATTTCTATATTACTAAAGAGTACAGACTGGGGTCTAAATCTTAGAGTGAGCATTCCAAAGCACGGAAAAAGGATGCAACATGTGTCCTTAATGTAAGCATTCCTGAGTGTGAACCATTCAAAGGTTTGTCTAGCCTAATCTAGTTTTGAATAACTGATCTTGAGAACAGCATGATACTACTCTAGTTCTTTTATCATGATGTCAATACTTACTCCTGCCCCTCTTCACTGATCCTTCCCATGGTCTGCTTCATGTTGCTTTCAATAACCTGCAAAGAATTATCATCATTGGGTCATGCTTATTACATAGGACAAGCAGGTACTAGAGGAAATATTTTTATTGATAAACATCAATTCACAAAAAAACTTACTTTTATTTTCTTCTTTAAAATCGTATTTTCTGTTTCAAATTTTATAACTTCTTGCTGGAGAAGAAGTGGTTTGAAAAGCAATAGACTTGGTTAAAAATACTTGTTAACTATTTTTCTCTATATAACAAGATTATGTGAATAATGCTACAATTTCAAGAATACTCAATAGCATGCTACTTGAAAACAGATGAAGAAACAAAGCATAAAACGAAGGACAGTTAATGAGAAGGAAACATCCTGGTCCTCTGGATAAAAAAACAGAAGAGGTGGAAATTAATGTTTCAAAATAGCAGAAAATTTTAGAAGAGGAAATTCCAGAGGAGTTAATTACTTTTCAAAACTAATGATAGAACTTGTTAAGGTGATTGGAAAAATATAAACATACAAATATCAATAAATCACATGTATATCAGCAATAAGTGAGTGCAAACTGTAATGGGAATTTTTAAAATTACTAGTTATAATAGTAATACATCCCAGAAACTCTTAAGAACAAACATAATTATTTTGCACCAAGGTATAAAAATAAATTAAATAAGCACAAAATAATCCCAGATAGGAGTATTAATATTGTAAAGCTGTCACTTCCTCCCAAATGCATTTATGAATTCATTGTAAGCACAATCAAAATACCAAAAGTATTATTATCAAAACCTCAAAAATTAGCCAATATTGTTAATGAGAATATTCAAGATAATTCTGAACAAAATAATGATGGGCAGAGGGTATAAAGACTTGCTCTTTCAGATATTAGATGTGTTGAGAAGGATTAGCAATTGTAACAGTTAGGCTTAATGGGGTATTAATAAGAACCAAGGCTGAGTTTCAATATTAAGTCTACTGCTTGTTAACTGTGACCTCAATCAAGTTGCTTAACATATTTGCACCCCATTTCCATACTTCAAAAAAACCATTAATACTACCATCTGTCTGTTAGGGTTGCTGCAAATTAAATGAAATTGTATTTTTTTTAATGTTCATAAAAGTGTCTGATGCATTGTGAATCCTCAAAACATTTATCTCTCTGTGTTCTTTTTTTATTCCTGGTTGAAAATTGCCTATTTCAAATCTAGAACCAGATACCAATTACATAACAGAATAACAATGGCAATTCTGTTGTATTTTCCAGTATTTGAATTAAGAAGCCAAATATATATAAGAAGTAAATTAATATAAATTAGTGACATGGAATCTTCATAGGGAGCTTTCTATTCCTTAGATTTATCTAACAAGGTTTTAATTATGAAAGAAAAGTTTACATGATTTTGACATTATATCATGCTTTAATATTTAAAGTCAGAGCTCATTATTTTTTAAAAATACAATTATAAATTGATGGTTGTTCTGAGAGCATTTATTTATTTATTTATTTATTAAGAAAAAAAAGAGAACAAATCCTAAACAAAAAAACAAAAAAAAAAAAACAGAAGAAAGTCTTCAGGAATGGGCCAAGATGGCTGACTAGAAGCAGCTGCTGTCAGCAGCTCCCACTGAGAAGAATGAAAATGGTAAGTGACACCTACACAGCTGAGGTGTCCAGTTTCTCTCATTGGGACTGACTAGGTGTTTGGCACGACTCACAGATAGCAAGAAAAAGCAGGGTGAAGAGGTGGCACACCTGGGAGCTGCAAGGGGGAAGGGGAATTTCCACTCCCAGCCAAGGAAGGTGGTGAGTGATTGTGCTATCCTGTCCAGGAAACCATGCTTTGTCCACAGGTATGTGCAACCTGCAGATGAGAAGATCTCCTCATGAGTCCACATCACCAGGGTCTTGGGTTCCAAGAACAGAACCACTCAGGTTGCCAAGTTCCCTACAGGGAGGGGCAGCCACTATCACTGTGGCTGTCTGCTGCCTCAGACAACAAAGTTCCTGTGGGGAAGGGGGGCAGGCATCACTCCATCTCCAGTCTGCTGTTTTCCCTGGCCAGTGTCAGACTGGGCAGTTTGGACAGGGAGGAATTCCCCACAGCACAGCACAGCACAGTGGCTTTGGCAGACTGTGGCCAGACTGCTTCTTTATTTGGAATCTGGATCTGTTCCTCCTCACCAAGTGGGACCTCCCTGTGGAAATTTCAGCAACTCCAGCCAGGTGTTTATGAACAGAACTCTGATCTCCCTGGGATGGAGCCCCTGGGGTGAGGGATTGCTGTGGTCTCTGGTTCAGCAGACTTAGTCTTTCCTGTCTGCTGGCTCTGAAGAGGCCAGTCAGTCTGGATAAGGGGGATTCCCCCTGGCATAGTGCACCTGCTCCACCAAGGGGCAGCTAGAGTGCTCTCTTAAGCAGATCCCTAATCACATGCCTCCTAACTGGCTGATACTTTCCAACAGGGATCGCTAGACACCTTATACAAGTGCATTCCTGTTGTAATTAGGCTGGTGCCCCTATGGGACAAAGCTCCTAGAGGAAGGAACAGGTAGCAATCTTTGCTGTTTTGCAGACTCCATTGGTGACACCTCCAGGTGCTGGAGGGACCCAGGTGAATAGGGTCTGAAGTGGACCCCCAGCAAACTTCAGCAGCCCTATGAAAGAGAGGCTTGTTAAAAAAGCAAACAAACAGAAAGCAACAGCAACAATAACATCAATAAATAAGACCTCAACAAAACCCCATCCAAAGGTCATCAGCCTCAAAGATCAAAGATATATAAGTGCATGAAGATGAGAAAGAATCAATGCAAAAATCCTTAAAACTCAAAAAGCCAGAATTCCTCTTCTCCTCAAAATGATCTCAACTCCTCTCAACAAGGACAAAGACTTGGGCTGAGGCTGAGGCTGAGGCTGAGATGGATGAACTGACAGATGTAGACTTCAGAAGGTGGGTAATAACAAAATTCACTGAGCTAAAGGAGTATGTTCTAATCCAATGCAAAGAAGCAAAGAATGATAAAACATTACAGGAGCTATTAGCCAGAATAACCAGTTTAGACAGGAACATAAATGACCTGATGGAGTTGAAAAACACAAGTCAAGATCTTCATAATGCAACCGCCAGTATCAATAGCCAAATAGACCAAGTGGAAGAAATAATCTCAGAGAAAAAAGAATGAAAGGAATAAACAAAACTTCTGAGAACTATGGGATTATATAAAAATACTGAATCTAATTAGCTCAACCACTGTGGAAGACAGTGTGGCAATTTCTCAAGGACCTAGATATAGAAATTCCATTTGACCCAGCAATCTCATTACTGGGTATATATCCAAAGAACTACAAATCATTCTACTATAAAGACACATGCACACATATGTTCATTTCAGCCCTGTGTACAACAGCAAAGACCTGGAACCAACCCAAATGCCCATCATTGATAGACTGCACAAAGAAAATATGGTACATATAATATGGAATAAATAAATATGGAATACAACACAGCCATTAAAAAATGATGAGTTCATGTCCTTTGTAGGGACTTGGATGAATGTTGAAACCATCATTCTCAGGCAGAAAATCAAACACCACATGTTCTCACTCATAGGTTGGTGCTGAACAATGAGAACACGTGGACTCAGAGAAAGGAGCATCACACACTGGGGCAGTTGTCGGGGGTAGGGGAGAGACAGCAGAGAGTGGGGAGGGATAAAATGGGGAGAAATGCCAGATATAGTATGCACCTAAAGTTAAATAAATAAATTTAAAAAAAGATACTGAATCTACTGCTAAGTGGCATACTTGAAAGAGACAAGGAGAATGGAAGCAAGTTTGAAAACACACTTCAGTATTTCATCCAGGAGAATTCCCCAACCTAGCAAGGCTGACCAAACATTCAGATACAGGAAATCCAGTGAACCCCAGTAAAATACTCCATGAGAAGATCCCAATACACATAATCATCAGATTCTCAAAGGTCAAAATGAAGGGAAAAAATGTTAAGGGCAGCCAGAGAGAAAAGCCAGGTAACCTACAAGGGAAACCCATCAGACTAACAGCATACCTCTCAGTGGAAACCTTACAAGCCAGAGAGACTGGGGGTCAACACTTAACATTCTTAAGGAAAATAATCTGCAACCCAGATTTTCATATCCAACCAAACTAAGCTTCATAAGCAGAGGAGAAATAAAATCCTTTTTAGACAAGAAAATAATGAGGGAATTTGTCACCACCAGGCCTGCCTTACAAGAGCTCCTGAAGGAAGCACTAAATATGGAAAAGAAATCAATTACCAGCCACTACAAAAGCACACTAAAGTACACAGACCAATAGCACTATAAAGAAACTACATTAGCAAGTCTGCAAAATAACCAGCTAGCACCAAAATGACAGGATTAAATTCGCACATAATAATATTAACCTTAAATGTAAATGGGCTAAATGCCCCAATCAAAAGACACAGAATGACAAGCTGGATGAAGAGTCAAGACTCATCAGTGTGCTGTATACAAGGGACCCACCTTATATACAAAGACACACATCAGCTCAAAATAAAGGGGTGGAGAATAATTTACCAAGAAAATGGAAAGCAGAAAAAAATCAGGGGTTGCAATCTTCTTTTCTGAAAAACAGATTTTAAACCAACAAAGATCAAAAAATAAAAAGAAGGGCATTACATAATGGTCAAGGGTTCAATTCAACAAGAAGAGCTAACTATCCTAAAGATACTTGCACTCAATATAGGAGCACCCAGATTCATAAAACAGGTTCTTAGAGACCTACAAAGTCTCTAATAACAGTGTGAGACTTTAACACCCTGCTGTCAATATAAAACAGATCATTGAGACAGAAAATTAACAAAGATATTCAGGACTTGAAATCAGCTCTGGATCAAGTGGACCTGATAGATATCTACAGAACTCTCCATCCTCAAACAACAGAATATGCATTCTACTCAATGTCACATGGCACTTACTCTAAAATAAATCACATAATTGGAAGTAAAACATTCCTCAGCAAATTTAACAGAACTGAAATCATAAGAAATAGCCTAGACCACATGCAATCAAATTAGAACTCAAGATTAAGAAACTCACTCAAAACCACACAACTACATGGAAATTGAACAACTGCTCCTGAATTACTCTTGAGTAAATAAAAAAATTAAGGCAGAAATCAAGAAATTATTTGCAACTAATAAGAACAAAGAGACATCAAAGAGACCAATATCTCTGGGATGCAGCTAAAGCAGTGTTAAGAGGGAAATGTATAGCACTAAGTGCCCACATCAGAAAGTTAGAAAGATCTCAAGTCAACATCATAATATCACAACTAAAAAACCAAGTTCAAACAAACCCCAAAGCAGGCAAAAGAAAAGAAATAACCAAGATCAGGGCAGAAGGGAAGGAAATAGAGACACAAAAAAACCCTCAAAAAAATCAACGAATCCAGGAGCTGGATTTTTGAAAAAATTAATAAAATAAATAGACTGCTAGATAGATTAATGAAGAAGAAAAGAGAAAATAATCAAATAGACAAAATAAAAAATGATAAATGGAATATCACCACTGGCCCTACAGAAATGCAAACAACCATCAGAGAATGGTAAAACACCTCTATGCAAATAAACTAGAAAATCTAGAACAAATGGATAAATTTCTGGACACACACGCCCTCCCAAGACTGAACCAGGAAGATTTTGAATCCCTGAATAGACCAATAATGAGTTCTGAAATTAAAGCAGTAATAAATAGTCTACCAATTAAAAAAAACACCCCAGGACCAAGTGGATTTACAGCTAAATTTTACCAGAGGTACAAAGAGGAACTGGCACAATTTCTTCTAAAACCATTCCAAACAAAAAGGAGGGACTCCTTAACTCATTTAATGAAGCCCACATCATCCTGATACCAAAACCAGCATGCACAAGAGAAGGATACCCTCTTTCACCACTCCTATTTAACATACCATTGGATGTTCTGGTCAAGGCAATCAGGCAAGATAAAGAAATAAAGCGTATTTAAATAGGAAGAGAGAAAGTCAAATCATCTCTGTTTGCAGATTACATGATCCTATATCTAGAAAACCCCATCATCTCAGCCCCAAAGCTTCTTAAGCTGATAAGCAACTTCAGCAAAGTCTCGGAATACAAAATCAATGTGCAAAAATTCTAAGCAGCTCTGTACACCAATGACACACAATAGGGAGCCAAATCATGAATGAACCCCCATTCACAATTGCCACAAAGAGAACAAAATATCTAGGAATACAGCCAACAAGAGAAGTGAAGGACTTCTTCAAGGGGAACTACAAACCACTACTCAAGGAAATCAGAGAGGACACAAACAAATGGAAAAACATTCCATGCACATGCATAGGAAGAATCAATATCATGAAAATGGCAATGTTTCCCAAAGTAGTTTATATGTTTAATGCTATTCCCAATAAACTACCATTAACATTCTTCACATAATTAGAAAAAAAAAACTATTTTAAATTTTATATGGGAAAAAAAAAAATCCCCTGTAGCCAACACAATCCTAAGCAAAAAGAAGAAAGCTGGAGGCATCATGCTGCCTGACTTCAAACTACAGTAACCAAAACAATACAAGCCTACAGTAACCTAAACAGCATGGAACTGGTACAAAAACAGACATATAGACAAATGGAACAGAATAGAGAACTCAGAAATAAGACTGTACACCTGCAACCACCTGATATTTGACAAACCTGACAAAAACAAGTAATGGGGAAAGGATTCCCCATTTAATAGGGAATCTGGTGCTGGGAGAACTAGCTATCCATATGCAGAAAATTGAAACTGGACCCCTCCCTTACACCTTATACAAAAATTAACTCAAGATAGGTTAAATACTTAAATGTAAAACACAAAACTATAAGACCCTAGAAGAAAATCTAGGCAATAACTTTCAGGCTATAGGCATGGGCAAAGATTTCATAATGAAAACATCAAAAGCAATTGCAACAAAAGCAATGGGATCTAATTAAACTAAACAGCTTCTGCATAGCAAAAGAAACTATCGTCACAAAAGAAACTAACAGACCACCCACAGAATGGGAGAAAATTTTTGCAATCTATCTACAGGTATTGATCGACTTACGACTTATGCAACTTACGACCATTCGGCTTTATGACCACAATCGCTAGCCACGACTGCTCCGCATCTGGCAGCGCAAACGTTACCCAGCTGGGCGTACGACAGTGCGGACCAGCTTCCGGCAGCACTACCAATTACCCGTGCACCATTTCAACTGTTATCCCAGACTCAGTACAGCAATTTGTGTTTTGTGTCTTGGATATTTTTCATCAAACCCCTCCCAAGATGTCTACCAAGAGGAAATTGTCTTTGCCTACGCCTCAGCCTGCCAAGAAGGAAAGAAAGGCCATTGATCTCGGCACGAAAATGAAGGTAATTAAGCAGTACGAAGGAGGAAAGAAAGTGAATGTGATCACATGTGATACGAAGTTATCCCACTCGACTGTGTCGACAATTTTGAAAGATGAAAGAATTCGTGAAGCTGTGAAAGGTTCTGCACCCATGCGATCAACAGTTATAACAAAGCAACGAAGCGGGCCCATCCACGAAATGGAGAAATTGCTATATATTTGGATGGAACATCAAAGTCAAAAACAGACACCATTAAGTCTTTTTACTGTGCAGATGAAGGCGAGAAGTCTATTTTAGACTCTGAAGGAGCATGCTGGAGAAGATTACAGTCAAGAATTTGTAACAAGCACTGGCTGGTTCCAGAGATTCAAGAAAAGATTCCAAATGCATAGTGTTCGAGCGACTGGAGAAGCAACGAGTGCGGATGAGGAAGGAGCACATAAGTTTGTTGATAGTCTGGATGAATTAATTACAGATGAGGGATATCTAGCAGAACAGATTTTCAATGTTGATGAAACTGGATTATTTTGGAAGTGGATGCGAGCACGCACTTATATTCACAAAGAGGCCAAAAGTATGCTGGGATTTAAAGCAATTAAGGATAGGCTAACTCTGCTGCTTGATGGGAACATCGCAGGGTTTAAGCTGAAGCCGCTCTTAATTTATCACTCAGACAACCCGCGTGCGTTCAAGAATGTTAACAAGCACACACTGCCCGTCTACTTCCGTTCTCAACTTAAAGCATGGATGACACAAGGATTGTTTGAAGACTGGTTTATGAACTGTTTTATTCCTCAAGTTTGAGAATATTGTTTGGAGAAAGATATTCCTTTCAAGATTTTATTGCTACTCGATAATGGGCCTGGACACCTACCACATCTAGGCGATCTCCGTCCAGATGTAAAATTTGTTTTTCTTCCGCCAAACACGACTCCACTCATCCAGCCTATGGACCAAGGTTTGATTGCTACCTTAAAGGCCAACTGTCTCCGAACCACCTTCGCTCAAGCAATATCCACTATAGATGCTGACTCAGAACTAACATTGCAAGATTTTTGGAAACACTACAACATTTTGATGTGTATCAAGAATATCGCTACCACCTGGAAGGCTGTGATGACAAAGTGCATGAATGACATCTGGAAAAATTGTGTTAAGTGCTATGTTAATGATTTTGACAGATTTGACAGTGAACGTGAACTTGAAACGATTTAGGTAAAAATAGTAAAACTCGCTAAAGATCTTTCTTTGGAGTGTGAAATGGAAGATGTTGAAGAGTTGCTAAACAAAGAATCTGGAGAACTTACAAATGAAGAGCTAATCGAACTGGAAGAAGAAAGAGTGGTGGAAGAAGAAAGAAGAGAAGCAGAGAAAGAAGAGGAGGAGCCAGAAAGAAAGTTCACCACTAAGGGATTATCAGACGGTTTATCTTTACTGAATAAACTTCTTATACATTTCAAAGCAATGGACCCAAACATCGAACGATTTGCAAGTATTGAACGGATGGCGCACAATGTGTTTAATAAGTATCATGAAATTCATGAAGAAAAAAAGAAACATACAATTCAGACAAAGCTCACCACGTTATGAAGAAACCAACTCCGGTAACCCCAACTGCTGCCTCAGATGACGACATCAACAATCCGCAGCCAAGCACCAGCGGCCAATAAAATGTTTCGTACATGTTTATATATTTTGATATGTTTTGCAATTGGGAAAATGTTTCCTATGGTATTTTTTACACCTGTCTTTTGTATTTTTGTATGCACCCGTATTTTGTATTTTTGTATGTTTTGCAAACATTAAACCAGTTGTACTGGTAATGCAGTGTTTTACTTAAACCTGACGAATGTAAAAATAAGAAACAAAATGGTGTTGAGATGATACAAATGGCATAAAATGAACAAAGAAAATTATGATATATAACAATAATGAAAGAAAATTATGACAAAATATGACTTAAAAATTTTTATAACATCATTTCACAGTACTGTACATATAGCCTACTCAACTTATGACCAAATCATGTTACAACTGGTCTGTCGGAATCAATCGTGGTCATAAGTCGAGCACTAGCTATATCTGACTAATGTCTAATATTAAGAATCTATAAAGGACTTAACAAATTTACAAAAAAACACAAACAGCCCCATTAAAAAATGGGCAAAGGACATGAACAGACACTTCTCAAAAGAAGACATACATATGCCCAACAACTATATGAAAAAAAGCTCAGCATCACAGATCATCAGAGAAATGCAAATCAAAACCACAATGGCATACCATTTCACACCAGTCAGAATGGCAATTATTAAAAAGTCAAGAAACAACAGATGCTGGCAAAGTTGTGGAGAAATAGGAATGCTTTTACACTGTTGGTGGGAATGTAAGTTAGTTCAACCATTGTGGAAAACAGTGTGGCAATTCCTCAAAGATTTAGAACTCAAAATACCATTTGACCCAGCAGTCCCATTGCTGGGCATAAACGGAAAGGAATATAAATCATGCTATTATAAATATACATGTATACATACATATTCATTGCAGCACTATTCCCAATAGCAAAGACATGGAATGAACCCAAATTCCCATCAATGATAAACTGGATTTTTAAAATGTGGTACGTATACACCATGGAATACTATGCAGGCATAAAAAGGAATGAGAGCATGTCCTTTGCGGGGTCACAGATGGAACTGGAAGCCATTATCCTCAGCTAACTAATGCAGGAACAGAAAAACAAACATCACATGTTCTCACTTATAAGTGGGAGCTAGACAATGAGAACATATGGACACAGGGAGGGGAACAACACACACTGGGGCCTGTCAGGGAGGCAGAGGGAAGGAAAGCATCAGGAAAAACAGCTAATGCATGCTGGACTTAATACTAGGTGATGGGTTGACAGGTGCAGCAAATAACCATGGCACACATTTACCTGTATAACAAACCTGCACATCCTGTACATGTACCCGGAAACTTAAAATAGACAAAAATACAAAATCAAAAAAGTAAAAAAAAGTAAAACCTTACCCTTTTAAAATAAGGCTAGAACAGTAAAATTATTTTCTCCAGTAATATTTCATTTCTGTAACAATAAACCATAGGGTTTCCTCTATCTTTAAATAATTTTCTTCTAAAACAGGGGTCAACAAACTAATCTAGTCGGCCACCTGTTTCTGTAAATAAAGTTTTATTGGCACACAGCATGCCCCCCTCCAAAAATCTGAACATATTATTTTAAAAGAGAAAGAATTTTTAATAAAAAAATTTGGACCATTAATGCCTTTCTATATGCAGTATAATTCTGCTAAAAAGAATAAAAGTAGTGCTGGAATATAGTTAGTTATAGAACCACAAGGAAATAAAATCATGTATTTCTTATATACTCTATAACTAGAGGTTACATTGAGTTAGATTCTACACAACTTTAAATTATGTCTTTAATTTTTTAGCTTTTATGGATTTAGGGGTACAAGTGCAGTTGTATTACATGGATATATGTGCAATGGTGGGCTTTAGTGCACCACCACCCGAATAGTGCACAGTATACCCAGCAGGTAGCATTTCATCCCTCAACCCTCCTTCCATAGTCCCACATTCTGGGGTCTTCAATGTCTATTATTCCACACTGTATGTCCACGTCACCCAAGAAAAACAGATTTTGGCTATTAACAGAAATCTATAGAATTTTTATCACGTTCCTTTTTTCTTGTTTTAGATAGATCTCTTAATTGTTGTGATTATTTGCTACATTTTTAAATAAAAAGTATACTTGAGCCAAATGTTATGATTTTATTACCCTATTACCAAATCACATTACTTCAAGTGTTTGTCAAGATCTTCAAGCAAAAGAACAATGTAAATATTTAAATAAATAAGTTGCATACCTCTATGCTTTTAATCCGATTCTCAGTGATATCTGAAACTCCAGTATGAACCAAAGTTGTTTTAATTTCTTTTTCCAGAGCTTGTATCTCATCCCACTTATTTAGTATTTCACGCCTCTTCTTTTCAACCTTCTCAATAAGAGTAAGTTGGTTCTCATCAATTATATGTTTCTTAGATGATTCTGGAAATATTTTTAAAACAAAATATTACTATCATAATATCTCAGTTATTAATAGCATTTATGTATTATTAACAATATTATCTATACTATGGTATATATAACCATAAAATGTCATATAATTCAAACTTGAAGCGTGTCAATAAAAACAATCTGACCTAAGAATGAGGGTATTCCTCCTTTAACTCATTCAGCTAATCAATAAGTATTTGTTGAACACATGCACTGAACTAGGCAGAAAGGTACAATGATGAATTAGTCTTTTCCAGAGTGTGTGATTAACAGTGTAAACCAACAAGAAACCACAAGAAAGTGACGATATGGTGGCAGAGTAGAAGGTGCAATGGTATGACAAAGCAAGGACATTGGAGACAGCATGAGGAAGGCTCAAGGATGACTTTGACAGAGAAGTGGCAATGGCGGAAACTCCTGATAAGACCATCAGATCTTGTGAGATTTTTCAGTACTACCAGAACAGTATGGGGGAAACAGCCCTCAGGATTCAATTATCTCCTAGTGGGTCCCTCCCACAACACCTGAGAATTATGGGAGCTACAATTAAAGATGAGATTTGGGTGGGGACACAGAGCCAAACCATATCAGGATAGCAGTCCCCGCATGAAGAGAAGTGAGAAAATCCAAAAACTATTTAGTAAATAAAAAAGAAAAAATAGACCTTAGTAATTAACTAGATGTGGCAATGTAGAGAAGAAGGCAATGTCAAAAATAAGCCATAGGTTTTCGCTTAGTTGTAGCTAGAAAGAAAACAATGAGTTCAATGAAGCATGGAGGTAAGAAAGAACTTGTTTCAATCCCAACTTGGCCACTTATTCCAAGCTGTGTAGGGAGAGGTTGAGGCGTAGGACAATGAAAGTTGCCTAGCACATGTTTTATGACTCGCATATTTATGTATTTGGAGATACCATCACTGAAATAGCCAGAGAGATGCCAAGTTAGAGAAGGAGACAATTAGTTTAATCTCGGACATGTTGAGATACCTATGAAATACACAAGAGACCATGTCTAGTAGGTACTTGGATATACAGATCTCAAACAACAACAACAACAACAAAATAGAAGAAGGATTTTTAGCAGAAAAAATAGATTTGGAATTTTAAAAAATGCCAAATCTTCCAAAGAGATGCTGGACTCCAAAGAATATCAACATTTAAAGAAGACAGAAAGGAAATGGTGTCATCAAGTGATCCACCGCCACGGCCAATTTGTCATCAATCAGCACAGTTATATGCTGATTGGAGTGGTGAGACTTAATTTTTTTGAGAAAAAGCAATTACTACTTTTTGATGGGCACGAAGCAGTCAGAAATATTGATAACCCTTACTTGTAGACAGGAAACAAGATGGAGGTCACTGCTGTCATTCAACTTTGCCAAATTTGGGAGAAGGAAAAACTTTGATATTAAATTTGGAAATTTGGGGGAATTAGTTAAGTAGACACATGATGAGCTAGCTAAGGGGATAGAAATGGTCATAGTTAAGCTTCTACACAAACTGAGAGAAACTACAACATAGAGTGTTTGGTCCCCACCTTAATCTAAACTGAAGGTTTCAGCTTAAAACCATCAGCTGAGGTCAAAGAGGCCAAAAGCAGTGTCAAACCAGGCGAGTGACCTCCACACTCACCCTTTTTCTAAAAGCCTTCAAGAAATAGGTATGAAAATGGGGACATTCCACAGCAAATGTGTATGATTAGAAGAGCAGGCTTCTGAGACAGAAGGCTTTGAGAAAAGATAAAACAGGAAGAACCAGGGTCATCAGGTTTGTTCCACTGCAGTCAGAATGATGGGAATAGTGGGCTAGGATCAAACGTGCAGAAAGGTTACTAGAGTTCTAGAAAGTTAGTCACTGCATCTTATTTTTATTCATTGTTGCCATTTTTCTTATTAGTGGCTAGCAGTAAAGCCCTTAAGTTTCTGCTTTTTTTGTTTTTTTGTTTGATTTTTAAATTGTGGGCCTGTTTTAAGAGAAAGCAAGAAAACAGAAACCAAGCGTGGGTCCTATTCCATGGCCTGCCTGTGAGAGGGACCCTACAAAAAACGAACGACATGGTGGAAGAAGGTGGAAAACAGGAGACCTTTGAGCCCTGAGAAAGGGAGGATGGAAGGAGAAGCAGAGTCAGCCTGGAACAGAGAGCGGACGTGGCAAGAGGATGCAAATCAGGCCACAGGAAACCTGTCCGAGGACATCAGCACGGTTAACACCATCCGTGCTGCTGATAGGTAGAAAAGAGGAAACAGGCGGAAGCAGGAAAAGGTAGTAAAAGCATCCTCGCAAGGACCTTTGAAGCCAAGCTCTACTAAGAACTTAAAACAGACTGGGCCTGTGAGCATATCCTACAAGACACTGAGAAAAAATATCTAAAAACAGAGTATGAGGGAGTGTTTAACAAACTCAGAGGGAAAATGGCATTTCACTTCACAGTTGGAAAATAGTGGAGGTTAATAAGCAAGATAATTAAACTTACTTTTATCATTTAATTGCATTCCAATTGTATACATTTAAAGTAATTTTAATATCCATTTCATACATAAATATTCATAAAACATAATTAATTCCCCATGAAATGCATATTCTTTCTCACAATAATAAAAAGATGTATAACAAACAGGCAGTGACCACCCCATGCCAGGCCCAGTGCTCTTGGGTGATGTGGGTGAACACGTTGAATTATCGCCACAAAACTCAGAAGGAGCTCCAGAATGGCTCAGTTGACAGACAGGCAGCCAAGGCTGCAGCAGCTGAAGTAATGAAGGTCACAGCAAAACACCCATGAGCAGGACATCACAGACACTCGCCTGATCGTTTCTTTGCAGACTGCAGCAACGCCCGCTCTATCGTCAGTTCACTCCTGAGTCTATAATGTGATGATAAAAAATAGGGAAATATTAGGTCCCCTTTAATCTTTTTTCTTTTGTCTATGTTACACCTCAAGTCTTTTATAGCTGAGAAATTAAAATAAATCTGCTTACGTTCTAACACAACAGGTACTCTGAAGATATTTATTAAATGACAGCCTAAATCAGTCAAGTTAAACAAACAAAATACTACTTTCTTACCAAGATTGCATAAGCCATTAAAGAGTTAGTTAATTTAAAGTAAATGATTTCCTGTAGAGTTTATTTGTATTTTTTGTTCATGGAATTGCTAAGAAGGAAGAAGGCAAAAAACAAACAAACAAAAAGCAAACCTAGCTTTTTACACTGAAAGGCAAACAACATGTCAAGGGCTATGGAAAGAGCTCTCTGATGCTGGAATACACTGCATCTTTGCTGTGTATTATCATTCTGGGCAACAGATACAATTTACAGATTTCACAATGTTTGAATTAAATCAACTATCTTATGTTTTATAGATTTAAGGAGAAGACAAAAAGGAGTCTAATAGGTATTACATCTATTGAGGACAATACTGTGATTTGATTTAAGACATCAACATGCAAATAAGTTAATGCCAAATATCTACAAAGGGCCTAACAGTTTAAGGTTTTTACACATATTAGTTCACTTCATCAAAGATTAAGAGAGAAATATGGTGGTATTATGATCCTCAATTTTAAGGAACTGGAGCCAGGCATGGTGACTCATGCCTGTAATCCCAGCATTTTGAAGGGCCAAGGCAGGTGGATCCTTTGAGCCCAGGAGATGGAGACCAGCTTGGGCAACCTGGTGAAACCCTATCTCTAAAAAAATACAAAAATTAGTCAAATATGCTGCCTGTGGTCCCAGCTAGTTGGGAGACTGAAGTGGAAGGATCCCTTGAGACTGAGAGGTTGCAGCGGCAGTGAGCCATGGTCATGCCAGGACACTCCAGCCTGGGCAACAGAGCAAGACGCTGTCTCAAAGAAAAAAAAATTAATAAACTGAGAATTCGATGGATTAACAATAATGATAAAAGACTTTTCAATATGTATATTTAAAAAGTTTTGTTTCCAGAAAATTTTTACCCATTGTAGTTTTAAATATTACTTATGTTTTTGTTCTATTGCTTTGTTTTTCTTCTTTGGGGACTTTAATTACATGTGAATTGGACATTATTTGCTTATCTTCTATTTCATCTACTTTCTCTGACTCTTTTTATTTCTTTATCTTATTTACAGCCTTTTAAATATTTTCCCACTTTTTCTCAATGCTCCTTATTATAATTTCATTCAAAACTATTCTTCCTTGGGCACTTCAGAATTTAGTCTTGACCTATGATATAATTTTTACTTTTTCAAATATTTTTCCTCAATTGTTATCTTGTTTTATTTCTTCTTTTTTGTTGCTGATTCCTCTGCTTAGTTTTTAAATTTATGACTCAAGATTGTTTTCATATCCTTAAATACTCTTTTGGGAACATCTAATTTAGCTTGGAGTGTTGTGCTACAGGTTTCTTCTTCAACTTTATTATTATTATTCCTTGGCACGGCAGGGACTTTCATCAGGTAAATCATTTGGATTCTCATTTTCTGTTCTATTCTTAGAGTAGTTTGTATAGGCAAAGATTGTTTGCATCTCTGCATTTTCCCAGTCTGGACTAGTGACTGGGAGGAGCATGTGAGATTGCTAATTCAAATGGATACTTTTCCATCAGTGTAGCAAATTATGCTATTTTATCATTGATTTGTTGTTTTTTGGTGTTCTTTTGATTTGTTTCAATAGTCCTGGGTAGCTTTCTTGTTTAGAAGGGAGAAGGGCCGTGTGTGGAAGGGCTGTGTGCACCTCGATTTTTCTCTTTTTACAGGATTCTCATTTTCCTTTCTTGCTCCCTTTTGCCTTCATTGCACATTTCTAAAGGATGCCTCTACGTTTCCTTTAACTCCTTTCTCACCTGTGTCATTACTATTTCAAAGGTGTTTTCTCACTTCCACACTGTTCCAGGTAACCCCACCCCACCCCGCCCCACCCCAGCCGTCATGGTCAGTGCTGCCGTCAGCCCCGCAGGACAGCTGTGTGGCTGCCTCGCTTACACGGATTCTCTCTCTGGAAGTGGTTTTAGAGCAGTTTTAGGCCTCCTTCTAGCTCCACTGTTCTCTCTTTCATGAACTTTTCCCAAAACCTCAGTGCTCTCACGAACAAAGCTTTGCAGCAGGGACATGGAAAACTGGTTCACTGCCACTGAATGTTTTCTTTTCTATTTTCAGTCATTTTTAAACTTTGGATGCATTTGCAATGAATTCCTTTTTTATTTTTTGCCTTGGCATTCACTTTGAATAGAAGTTTAATTTTCTCACTCCAGAAGCAGGGCTCAGTCACCCTTGCTTGACACAGTTTCTAGGCCTTCTCCTTCCCCCAGTGCCTCAAAATGGTCAGCCCAGATATCTGCCATAAACAACCACCTCCCAGTGACCACCCGCTATGAGCCATCCAAATACAACCTACTTTCCTCAACCCACTGACCCCCCACCCCACACCCTGCGCGGGCCATGAGCATGTGCTGCAGTGACCCAGCAACCACTTCCAGCCACAGCGCGACCCCACAGCACCTGTGCCTTCTTGCCCTAAACCCACTGTCAGAACTCCCCGTGGAAAAGCCGCTCGGGTCATGCTCTGGACCCGAACAAAGGCCTTGGTCCATCGGTTCACACTCTGTCTTGCTCCCCTACCTGCCGGTGGAGCCAGCATGTTTCAGGCGGTTTCCCCTTCCTACCACCCCTGCGACGTATGCTGCCCCCTTTTCTCTGGGATCTGTAAGTAACAAATCGCCATTTCATGTGCTTTGTTCTGTGGCCTCCTCTGTCCCTCACCTGACAGGGACACATGAACCTCACCTTTTCCAGCTAGGGCTCTCCCAGAGTCTGGCTTTCTTTGTAGGAATAAACTAGACACACACCAGACAACGGCCATAAGGGCTTCTGCCGATGTAGTCGGGTTTCTTGTGAGAGAGACATCTGGTCACAGGTTGGACGCTTAGGCATTAAGCCTGAGGGCCAGATGAAAACACATCCCATGAAGGGCATCCTCCACCAGCCCCCCGAAGCCCTGTCAGAGCAGGACTAGAGTTCATAGCCACCCTTGTGATGGAGACCTCAAGACCAAATTGGAGGGCAGGTGCGGTAGTTCATGCCTGTAATCCCAGCACTTTGTGAGGCTGAGATGAGTGGATCACTTGAGGTCAGAAGTTCAAGAGCAGCCTGACCAACATGTTGAAACCCCATCTGCACTAAAAATACAAAAATTAGCTGGCCATGGTGGCACACACCTGTAATCCCAGGTATTCGGAGTGCTGAGGCCGGTGATTCATTTGAACCTGGGAGATGGAGGTTGCAAAGAATTAGATCACCCCCCTGCACTCCAGCCTGGGTGACAGAGCAAGGCTTCATCTCAAAAAAAAAAAAAAAAAAAAGACCAAACCAGAGCAAAATACAAAGCTCTCTGTCTTCTAGTTACACTGATGGCAAATTTTGTTTTTTGGTTTTGTTTCTTGTTTTGCTCTCTTGAAGATATTTTAGATGTTGCAGGTTTCCTTTAATCTTATTTTAAAAATCATACAAACAGTATGCCCTATCCAATTGTGATTTGATCCTGGAAAAAAATACAGGGAGGTTATATCAGAAGAGCTTTTAAGTTAAAAGCCAATAAGACCATTCAAAGGTATCTTAGATCTGTAGCCCTCTCCCCTATTGGTAAGTCTTCAGGGGACCACCGAAAAAAGACAGGAAATTCCTTCAGAAGCTTCCCCAAGCTCTCCCCATGGAAATACCACACTTAGCAGAATATCCTAGTCACATATATGATGGCCTGTGCAAGTGGCCAGACCAGGAAACAATGTAACGGTAGGCTTGCCACATCGCTTTAAGATCTTATTACAGAATAATCTAAACATAGATCAGATCTGCCACTCACGCCTCACCTGTCGTTGCGCTCCAGGGCTGCTTTTATGGCTCTCACGAGCATCCTCAGCTCCTCCCTGGCGAGATCCACGTCTGCCGTCTTCACTGACCTCTGCTCCAGCCCCTCGAGTTGAGCCAGAAGAGCCTAGGCAGGACCAGGCACATGAGGTGAGACAAGCACACGTGGAGGAGGGGAAGACTCCCTTTTTTATTTGTCATTAATGCATTTTCAGGGTGCCCTGGGTTAACATATACATTCTAGTTAAAATAGGTAAGCCGGGAGGATTGAAGGGAGGGATGGCCGTTGGGGGACAGATGGCCACTTGGTGACGTTCCCAGTAAAATACGTTTATCAGTATGTTAAGAGTTAATTTTTCTAAGAAATGGAAAGATGGTAGTGAACTCCCCTGTTGACATGTGGGGGGAAGGACACTCTGGGTGAAGTCCTGGAGGCACTTTGTCAGTGGCACCACAATCGTTTCTTCTACAGGAATAAGAAGCCAAATCAATGTGATTGCCATCCACAGATGTAAAGCAGTGCCGTGCTCAAATGGGAAGCCGCAGAGATCTCAGCCTCATCAGAGGATGGGCCGCTAGGGTCACAGACACAGAAGGATGGATCCAGGGCCCTGCTGGCCTGGGAATTTCTTCATGCTCACGATTGACCGAGATAGGGACGTATGTCGCTTTCTCACTCAACCTCACAACCTAAGGAGCAAGGTAGATTCCCCACTGGAAACTTCGCTTACATTCTTGTAAAGACAAAGGCTGCTTCTGTGTTATGGAAAGGCTCGGCACAAAGAAAATGGTGCTCACGTCCGATTTTAGGTGAAGGAGCGAACCAGAACTCATCTCCTCGTAATGCTGTGATTTTTTTTTCATATACAAAAGAAGCAACTGCCTTTCCTAATTTATGAAGTAAAATTAATCGTTGAAATTTATTGAATTCAAAATGCCAAAGTTATCTTTGCTACAGTGTTCGATTTTCTTACGTTTTATAAGTGATAAAGTTATCCCTGCAGTATATTTTCTTATTCGACCAATCACGTTTAACTCAGCCCTTGAGAGAACACCTGGAACGCTGTCACCCAGGTGATTAAAAGAAGAGATCATGGGGTTTTGAGCCAGCTTACAGCACACTAGCCATCACAATGCGTTCTCAGTGTTTTCGCCAGGGTGAGGACTGAACAAAGGTTTTTGGTACTTACTGGCAGAGAACCATTTATATTCCCAATTTATACATGTATAGTTATGTCACTTGTTTGGGAGTATAAAGAATGCTATGCCAATCCAAAGTGAAGTTCTTTATGAATAATGTTCTTAAGGCAGTATAAGCTCACTTATAATAAAAAAAAATCAGCTATTCTAAATTATGGGGCACACATGGGGCTTGTGGGGTTCAGGAAGGTTTCCACTGCTCGTGAAATATGAAGCCATGAATAAGCAGGCTCCATTCAGACTCTTCACAATTGATCATCACCTCATACTGTGCGGGGGGCTGGGACTCCAGGAGCGTCGACATGTAGAGTTCGTATTCATCCTGTACCGAAACAAACAAAAAGTCCACTGGCCATGCGTGGGGAGGCCACAGTGCAAGTGTTTCATGTGTATAAATAATACAGAAGTTAAGAATGTTCATTTACATCATTTCAAAAAAATATACAATGTTCCTACAATGCATTAAACGGTATACCTGTTCACATGTATAAAATCACACCATCTTTGAAGCATATTTGAGCATTAAGTATTAATTACCCCAGAATATCATAAAATATTATACAACAAAATATAAAATATTGATCACTTCAGCATGTCATAAAACACCTTGACACACATACAACAAATGATCTCCTGCCATGCAGAAGGTCTGTGGAATCCGGTCCTACCAGCCGCCAGGATGAGCCTCCATGATGAGGCATCACTGGAGAACAGGACACCAGGTCTCCCTTGTTAGGTATTACTTGTCATTAGTAAAATTAAAGAATAGCATAATCTTTAAGCAACATGATCTCAACTCAGATTCTATATGAAGGTCACTTTCTTTTTTTTTTAATTTGCAGCCTCCACTTCCTGGGTTCAAGGGATTCTCCTGCTTCAGCCTCTGAGTAGCTGGGATTACAGGCACGCATCATCATGCCTGGCTAATTTTTGTTGTTTAGTAGAGATGGGGCTTCACCATGTTGGCCAGGCTGATCTTGAACAGCTGACCTCAAGTGATCCACCTGCCTCAACCTCTCAAAGTGCTGGGATTACAGGTGTGAGCCACTGCACCCAAAGGTCACTTTCATCATGAAATTGCAACAAACCTGTAATTCCACAAGGATTTATATAACATTACACATGTAATGTTAAAATAACTAATTATTAATTTATTTGAATTATAATAATTTAAAATAAAAAGTTTGTCACATATATAATTTATAAAAGGTTGTGTATAATCAGGAACCTTCAGTGGGAAAATATGGGCTTAAGAAGTGAGTTAACTGTGTTGATTCCACATGGCCCCTGTACAATTTACGTGCCTGCAGGCAGATGACCTCAAGTCTCTGCAAATGATGGTCCCCATCTGTAGAAGGGGGCCCGTGATAGCTAGCAGAATTTCTGTGAGGCTTGAGATCATTCATGTATATGGAACCTCATGCAAGCTTCTCAACTGTTATGCTGAAGATACGTGTTTCTCACCTTAACTTCTTTCAAGAGATCACCAAATATCAAAGAGCTCTTACAAATATCTTCAAAGACTTTTCCAAAGACATGCAGTCTGTTGAACTGCTGAGGGCTGCACGTGCAAATTTTCTGGAGATCCTGGAGGAAAAACAGAGTCAGCCCATTTTAGAACAGCTTCATTTTTCTTCCAGAACCGAGTTTCTCAGTTGTCAGGGAGGACACAACGGCCAACACCCTGGTGACTGGGCAGGGCAGCACAGGGGGCCATACCTAGGAGTTTTGATCCCTCCCACTGAGCTGAGCTTCTTTGCTTCCCTGGTCACCCAAGATTTGGGATTTTTAAAAACTCTTCTTCTTTATTCACTCTCTTGCTCCCTGTTCTCGGGGTTCAATCTCTGCCTCCCCAGTCCCCCAGGGCCCTTTCTCTCTTCCAACCATGAAGTCTGGCTGCTTCCTGCGGGACCTGCTATTTCCTTCTCCCTTCTGTATCCTCCCTATTTGGAAGTGGACAGCCTCCCATCAGCTGTTCTTCTCTGAGTCAGCAGCTCATCCTCAATCTTCCCCTCACACCAGCACCTTCTGTAGACATATGCTGCCTGGGCATACTTCAGGGCATGACAGTGCCCATCTGTTCTCTGTCTCCCCTCACTGCTCTTCCACGGTCAGGCAGGCAAGCCCTCTCTCAGGCGCCTCGGCTGACCCACGAACATCTGATTTACTGTTGCAGCCACACGGCCTCCAATGTGTCTGCGATGGGCCTCCCCCAGCTTACCAGTTCCCAGACGGCTTCCTCCTCCATTTTACCCAGTCTGTCCCCACTGAAGGTGCTAATGCTTCAGGCACCTGGGGCAGTGCTGCACTATACCTGGACATGGCAGGGAAGCCTCAGAGGATGAGCCTGTCCCTGCACCGAGAGCACTGCACAGACAGCACTGCATGGAGAGCACTGCATGGAGAGCACTGCACCGAGAACACTGCATGGAGAGCACTGCACCAAGAGCACTGCACCGAGAACACTGCACAGAGAGCACTGCATGGAAAGCACTGAACCAAGGGCACTGCACAGAGAGCACTGCATGGAAAGCACTGCACCGAGAGCACTGCACAGACAGCACTGCATGGAGAGCACTGCACCAAGAGCACTGCACTGAGAACACTGCACCAACAGCACTGAACCAAGAGCACTGAACCAAGAGCACTGCACAGAGAATGCTGCACTGAGAACACTGCACTGAGAGCACTGAACCAAGGGCACTGCCCCGAGAGCACTGAACTGAGAGCACTGAACCGAGAGCACTACACTGAGAGCACTGCACCAACAGCACTGCACCAAGAGCACTGCACCGAGAGCACCACAGGGCTGCTCTACTCACCTGCTGCAGCTTTCTCTCATGGCCCTTGGCCACCTTGCTCCCAGTGAAGTCATTTTCCAGGAGATCTTGCTTGGCGAGCACTTCCTTCTGGAAACGCAGGAACATCCTGTAGCTGTCAGCCTTGGTGACCCCAGTCAGGTAGGAGCTGACATAGTGGTGCTGGTCCCTGGTGCCTCTGAGCCCAGCCTCCTGGTATTGCAGCGCCTTCATGTCAGACAGCCAGAGTTCTTCCCTCCTGCGCCATCCAGATGGGCCTCTGTACATCTCCTCCGTCCCTTCTCCAAGAGCCTCCATTGGAAGGAGGTCCTCTTCTGAAGTGTGGGAAAGAGAGGCCTGGGGGTTCAGGTACCTGAACAATGGTGTGTCCTGGGCATCGCTGGGGACCAGCGCTGTGTGTATGGTGAAGCGCGCCAGGGCCTCCTTCATCCTCGCCACCTGTCCTGAAGGTGGCTCTCCCACCCCAGATACATGCTGCTCCCGGGGTCGGTTGGCATTGGGCCAGTGCTGTAAGACCGTCTCGGGAGGCCGGTAGAGCTTGTTGGGGTTCAGATGTCCAGAGATGTACTGGGAGATGTCCTCCTGGTGGTCTTTCTGAAGGCAGTTCAGAAGTTTCTTCAGATTGCACAGGGTCTTCACGCCTGGTGTCTCGCAGTGCTTCCACTTCAGGTAAACTGGTCAGAAAAGAAAAGGCGGCTTTTAGGGATGCTCTTAGTTCACAGTAAGTCAGCAGGTGCACTGGCTGAGAGGCCTAGCCCCTGCCCAAACAGAGGGTCTACAGAGAAACCGATGAACAGAGTACATGGCCCAGTCCTTAAAAGTCAAAGACGGCTGTGGTGGCTCGTGCCTGTAATCCCAGCATTTTGCGAAGCCAAGGCAGTGGATCACCTGAGGTCAAGAGTTCAATATCAACATGGCCAACATGGCGAAACCCCACCTCTACTAAAAACACAAAATAAGCCAGGCGTGGTGGTACATGACTGTAATCCCAGCTCATTGGGAGGCTGAGGCAGGAGAATCAATTGAACCCAGGAGGCGGAGGTTGCGATGAGCTGAGATCGGGCCACTATCCTCCAGCTTGGGTGATAGAGTGAGACTTCGTCTAAAAAAAAAAGTCAAAGACACCCATGCTAGGAGTGATGTGCTGCTGCAGATGAGAGTCGGATAGGCCCCCAGGATGTGCAAGCCAATCAGAAAGCTCAGGGCCCTCAAAGCCAACAAGAGAAAGACAGAATATCTTAATCTGGGAGAGTATTTCTTACAATATTAGCAAAAGCTCTGAAAGAAAAGTGCAAAATCTTAATTATAATTCTTAATGATGATGCTTAAAGACGTCTTCTTTAATGTACTTCACATGCCAGGAATACAGAAAAGTTCTGGGGGGTATTCTGCGTTAATGCTGAAACATCTCAGGAGTCCCTGAATAAACCCCTCAATGACCATTGGGCCACTCATCCCTTCCTGCACCCTCCCCACAGAGCCAACCCCGAGGGCACATTGGACCACAGCTGCTTCCTCTGCAACATCAGAATCATCAGCTCATACAAAATGGTTGACTGACACTCATATGGACTCACTTTGGGCAAAGGGAACCATGGCCCAGAAGAGATACTCCATAAATTCAACCCATTTTTGCTGCAGGTCTGTAGTGCAGACAGTACTCTCAGCAGCGGGATGCTGGAGAATCACCCATGATGATCGACTTAGTTCTTCAGAGAAACCACTTATGAAATGATTAATAGAACAAATTCTCCAAGACTACAATCGCTGTAATTCATCCAAGGCATGAACACTCCAAGCTCTAAAAGGCATCTTGTACCAACTCCATGGAAGATGGAAGAAGGAGGCAACTACATTGTTGCTGTGTTATCCTTTGTTACTGAACACCTCAGATAGAGCAAGAGCAGCCCAGAATTGCCCCTTCATTTGCTGTTTCCAACCCAAGAAGGAGAGTTTCTTTCTGGGACGCTGTACTGTGATGGCCAAAGGACAGCTGGCCCATCCATACCCTCCTCAGGGAGCCTTGTTCCATTCAGCGCGAAGCAAATCATCCTTCCCTGAGTCAGCCGAGGTGGCCGAATACTAGAGCCAATGCCCTCAGCAGAGGGATGCCAGAGAATCGCCCTGAGGGCCAGGAGCAGGGGCTTACACCTATAATCCCAGCACTTTGGTAGACCGAGGTGGGTGGATCACAAGGTCAAGAGATCGAGACCTCGAGACCATCCTGGCCAACATGATGAAACCCCATCTCTGAAAAAAAAAAAAAAAAGAAGAGAGAATCGGATCGCCCTGTGGATCAACGTAGTCCTTCAGAGCAGTCATGTAGGGAAGGATTTAGTAGAACAAATTCTCCAAGACAACAATTACTGCCATTCATAAAAAGCAATTCATAAATTATTGTAATTCATAAAAAACTAACTCCATGGAAGATGGATGACGGAGGCAACTTCATTGCTGCTGTGTTGTCCTTTATTTTATTTCCAAGAAGGATTTGAAACCACCAGCAAGTCAACCGGTACAATCATTTCCCCACTTTAAATGACTTTTCTTTCTATTGTAATAAGACCTGCTCCAGATTCCACTTCTGTCTGCCACATTCTTATAATATATGCCACGAATCCCCATTGTGGAAATAAATATTTTAATTATTTGCCTATCTGAAAACATTGTTGGGGTGTGTGTGTGTGTGTGTGTGTGGTTGTGTGTATCCTGCCATCTCAACCTGAGAAAGAAAACAAACAAAAAATGGAAGCTTTAAGAATTTATTAGAAAATGTGATTATTTTACAAATGATCTACAAACAAAATTGCTTTAAGTAAAACCAAATCAACTTTTGAATGTGTATTCAATAGGAAGGTGTAGTAATAGGTCTTTAGAATAGTTTGGAATAAATATTGCCAAATGTTAGCATTAAACTTTTTTTTTTTTGAGCTGGAGTCTCGCTCTGTTGCCCAGGCTGGAGTGAAGTGCAGCGGGGCGATCTCTGCTCACTGCAACCTCCACCTCCTGGGTTCAAGCAATTCTCCTGCCTCAGACTCCGCGACCACGCCCGGCTACTTTTTGTATTTTTAGTAGAGACAGGGTTTCACCGTGTTGGCCAAAAGGTCTTTAATTTCAAAATTATTACAAATCAGGCCAGGTGCTGTGACTCACGCCTGTAATCCCAGCACTTTGGGAGGCCGAGGCGGATGGATCACTTGAAGTCAGGAATTTGAGACCAGCCTGGCCAATCTGGCAGAACCTCTTCTCTACTAAAAATACCAAAATCAGCCAGGCATGTTGGTGGGCGCCTGTAACCCCAGCTACTGGGAGGCTCAGGCACCAGAATCGCTTGAACCCGGGAAGTGGAGCTTGCAGTGAGCGAAATAGCACCGCTGCACTTTAGCCTAGAGGACAGAGTGAGACTCCGCCCAAAAAAAAGTTTACAATCACTGTCCCATGTTATCTGATCTGTGGGAAACTAAGAATCCCACAGAAATTCTCCCTGGTCTCATTCTAGAACATTCATATTCCCTCTGTGTTTCTGCCCTCTGCCTCCTCTGCCCCCACCCTAAAGTCAGTGCACATCCTAGGAAGTGTATTCCTGGAAAGCTCTGAGAACAGAGGAGCAGGCCCAGACCCACAGGCCCTCTGCCTGGTGGCCGGTGTGGCCAGAGGAGCCAGGGAGGCTGGAGACAGGCCTGGCCAGTGGGGATCTGCCCTGGAGTCCTGGGCTCCACTCCGAGAATCCTTGCAGAACTCCCAGAGAGCATCCGTCATTCCCTGTGTCCATCCTACCCACTGGAGAATCTTTTCAAACTCCACTGAGATTGCAATCCGGCCTTTCCTGAACCCACAAATAAACATCTGTTGTCTGCCCCACACTGTGATTGAGGTTGGGATGAATGTGAGCCCCCAGGAACCTGGAAATCCCGTAGGGAGTGAGATACAGACCCCGGGCTGGAGGGACCTGAGGCCAGAGGAGAAGCACATGCCTCATGTGGACGCTATCTCAGGATGAAATGTGGAAGCAGAATGATGGGACCCAGAGCTATCCCACCTGATGCCAGACCAGGGCAAGAGGTCTTTACAGGTTTAATTTGGGTCATGGGCCTTAAAATAAAGAGCTGAGTCTGGATGGTCAAGGTTCTAATCTAATTACATGAGCCCCTAAAAGCAGAGAAGTTTCCCTGGCAAGAGTCAGAAGGGAGAGGTGGAAGAAAGGGGGCCAGGGAGGTTGCAGGGAGAGGAAGCTTCCAGGCTCACTGAATCCTGGGTGGAAGTCACTGGCCAGACAGAAGGAGGCTCCTTAGAGCCAGGGCCCCTCCTGACAACAGGCAAGTCCCCCACCACAAGGACAGGGTCAAGCCAGCAAGTCCACTGGGCTTGGAAGAGGTTCTTCCCCAGAGCCCCTCCAAAGCAGCAGAGCTGACCTTCCCATCGAGTCCCGCCTGGTGAGAGCCTCAGCTCTCTGTATATAAAGAAGAAAAAGACAACTCCCCAAGGACTGAAAGACCACTTTTCAAAATAATTCCCACTGTCTATGTCACAGCAGATGTGTGGGATACTGATTCAATCTGCACAACAGCCTGGGAGGTAGGCGCCATCCCTGCTTCCTTTACAGGTGAGGAAACTGAGGCACGGGTGTCAGATGGTCAGCTGCCTCCAAGGCCCATGCTCTCAACCCGTGCACTCACCTGCACATAGAGCACTAAATGCATTCTGACATCATACAATAAAATTTCTTTTAAATCAAGAATTTAAAATTTCCTTTTAAAATTTTTCTTGATTTAAAATAAGTCGAGACTGCTTTGCTCAGTCCAGCAAGCTTTCTTTCTGCCCAAATTTTGTCCGAAGCAGTCAGTAATCCTGTTTTAGTGCCAGCACAGCGGGGGTGGTGGGAAAAGCAAGGATTTGAAGTTAAAAGACCTGGGCTGACCTCCCACAGACTCCCCTTTGTAAAATCACATTAATGGCCTCAGCTTTCAGGGCCATGGAGACTAAATAAAGTCAGAGACGGCAAAGCACTTCTGACTTGATGCATGTGGACGCGCTGAGCTTTGTGGTCATTTAGAGGAGTGCGGAAGGGGAGCATGCCGGGAAATGCTCTGAAGTGTGGCTTTTTAAGATCACACTCTGAACTAACAGCCTGAAACCTGCTGCTTCGTCCCTCCTCCTCCTCAGGTGTCCAGAGACTCCAACACACTGTGCAGGTCACACTGGATGGCTGACATACCCACATGGCGCTCACCCCCAACCTTTGTACTTTGCATGCTGGTTTTAGGTTCTCTGAGAAGGCAGCACAACCCCAATCTAATCTTCATTCCTCGTGACCCTGGAGCCCACCTGCAGCCACCAGAAAAAGATTTTCACATTTCAAATCAGTCTTCAGAAGCCCCTCCCTCCACAAAGGAACATCAAGCAAATCTCACAAGCCAACAGGAGCCGCTCCAGGCCACTTACATTCAGGCTCCTGCCCCTGGGCCATCGCTTCCTTCCCTCCAGCTGCCCGGGCTGGGCTGTCGCCATGGAAACCACAAACATTCTAAGCCCTCCTTGGCTCCCTCACTGTGGAGCAACAGGGCACAGCCCCTGCTGTGGAACCTCCCTCCAACCCCTCCCCTCTTCGGTGCCCCCAGTCTTCTTGAACAGGGAGCACTGGTGTTTGCTTGCTGGTTTTTCGTTTAACAGTATAACACTTTCTGTGATCTAAACGATGTCAAAGTATCCTTGCACACCCTGACTCCTCTCAAAGCCCAGAAGGTAAAAGATAACTGGTTTTCAGGTATATGAAATTCTGGGTTGAAAGTTCTTTTCTTTAAGGATGTTCAATATTGGCCCCCACTCTCTTCTGTCTTGTAGGGTTTCTGCTGCGAGATCTGCTGTGAGTCTGATAGGCTTCCCTTTGTGTGTAGCCCAACCTTTCTTTCTGGCTGCCCTTAGTATTTTCTCCTTCATTTCAACCCTGGTGAATCTGACGATTATGTGCCTTGAGGTTGGTCTTCTTGAGGAATATCTTTGTGGTGTTCTCTGTATTACCTGGAGTTGAATATTGTCCTGCCTTGCTAGGTTGGGAAAGTTTTCCTGAATAACATCCTGAAGAATATTTTCCAACTTGGATTCATTCTCTTCGTCACATTCAGGTACACCTATCAAACGTGGATTAGGTCTTTTCACATAGTCCCACATTTCTTGGAGACTTTGCTCATTCCTTTTTATCCTTTTTTTCTCTAATCTTGTCTTCTCATTTTATTTCATTAAGTTGGTCTTCGACCTCTGNTGATATCCTTTCTTCTCCTTGATCAATTCAGTTTAAAACTTGTGCATACTTTGCAAAGTTCTCATGCTGTGTTTTTCAGCTCCATTAATTCATTTATATTCCTCTCTAAATTGTCTAATCTCATTAGCATTTTGTGAAACATTTTTTCAAAGTTCTTAGTTTCTTTGCATTGGGTTAGAACAAGTTCTTTTAATTCCCAGAAGTTTCTTATCATCCACATTTTGAAGGCTGCTTCTGTTAATGGAACACACTCGTTCTCCATCAGGCCTTGTTCCATTGCTGATGAGGAACTCTGATCCCCTGTAGAGGGAGAGGCGTTCTGATTTGGGGTATTCTCAGCCTTTTTAGGCGGGTTTCTTCCCTTTGTTATAAATTTATCCATCTGTCATCTTTGTAATTACCGACTTTCTAATTGGGTTTCCGAGTGGACATCCAACTTGTTGATTTGCAGCGCCAGAATCTGAGCAACCCACTGTGCCGGCCAAAACAGCGGTGTTAAGATTGATGGTGCTTTTCTGACTCTGCACCAAGAATGGCCGCGCCAAGGCGCTGGCAAAACCACCACGCTGGCAAAACTGCTTCGCTGGCCACAAGAGTCACGCTGGCGACTCGTGGGGCTCCTCCGCTGGGAATCTCCTGGTCCGTGAGCAACAAAAATTCGTCTGAAAGTGTGGCATCCTCTCGTTCTCTGCGCTTTCACTGAGAGCTACAATCCCGAGCTGTGAGTGATCAGCCATCTTGGATCTCTCTCTGAGTCTTACTATTTTACATAAGACGACCAGCAAGGCCTATATTTGTTTCTTGTGGCTGCCATTATAAATGACCATAGACTTAGCAGCTTGAAAGAAACACCAGTTTATTACCTCGCATTGCTGGAAGTCTGAAGTCTGGCTAAAGCCAGAGGTGGGCAGCAGGCAGTGGGCAGGCTGCTTCCTCCTGGAGTGTCCTGGGGAGGGTCCCCTTTCTTGCCTTTCTCAGCATCTAGAGGCTGCCGGGTTCCTGGCTCCTGGGCCCTTCTGCAAAGCCAGTGAGGCTGGGCAAGGCTTTCCCACACCACAGACACCCTCCTGCCTCTCTGTTCTCTGCTTTTTTTTTTTTTTTTAATTTTTTGAGATATGGGTCTCACTCTGTCCCCCAGGCTGGAGCGTAGTGGCGCCGTCTCCGCTCACTGCAACCTCTGCCTCCCGGGTTCAAGTGATTCTCTGGCCTCAGCCTCCCAAATAGCTTGGATTACAGGCACTCACCACTACCACACTTTGCTATTTTTTGTATTTTTAGTAGACACGGGGTTTCACAATGTTGTCTGGGCTGGTCTTGAACTCCTGAACTCAG
This sequence comes from Cebus imitator, assembly GCF_001604975.1. Classification (NCBI taxonomy): domain Eukaryota; kingdom Metazoa; phylum Chordata; class Mammalia; order Primates; family Cebidae; genus Cebus; species Cebus imitator. Next base: position 58,105 of record NW_016108311.1, read on the forward strand.
GTGATCTGCCCACCTCCACTTCCCAAAGTGCTGGGATTACAGGCGTGAGCCACCGCGCCTGACCTGTTCTCTGTACAAGGAACCCTGTGACGGCACCCTGTGATGGCACTGCACCAGCCCAGAGAGTGCAGGCTTGTCTTCCTATTTTAAGGTCAGCTGATCAGCACCCCTGGTCCCCTCTGCAGCCCGATGTTCTCTCTACCCTGTGACCTCATGTCTTCACCAGTTCTGGGGATTTAGAGTGTGGCCCTCATCACCTTGCAGACGAGCTGACAAAGAGCCAGAGGGAGAATTATTGGCATCAAGCTACAGAGTGTGGTGCAGACCTGACCCCGTTTCGAAAACCTGTGTGTGGCCTGACACTGGAGGTAGAGCCTTGGCTAGGGATGGGAGAGAGGGTTCCAATCATTGTTTGTTTTCTATTGCTTGTGTTTCATTGGTCTGATTTATTTATAATTAGAGAGATTTGAGCATGTGGAGGGAATGGGGCCAGTGGAGTGAAAAATGTTGAAAGTCTGAGAAATAAGGGACGTTTGATTTCATGACCTGGTACATGTCTAAATGGTGTGTGTGGGCTGGGTGCTGTGACTCAAGCCTATAATCCCAGCATTTTGGGAGGCCAAGCCAGGAGGATCATTTGAGCTCAGGAGTTCAAAACCAGTCTGGACAACATGGCAAAACCCCTACCAAAAATACAAAAAAATTAACCAGGCGTGGTGGTGTGGATCTGTGGTTCCCAACTACTTGGGTGGCTGAGGCAGGAAGGTGGCTTGAGCCTGGGAGGTTGCAGTGAGCTGAGATCACAACACTTCACTGCACTCTGGGTGACAGAGTAAGACCCTGTCTCAACGCATATATACATACATATGTAAACTGAAAACTAAATAAATAAAAGGTATGTATGACTTGCCCTGGGGAAATCTAGCTATAGACAAGGAGGAAAGAAATCCACGGTTGCTGGGGGAGGCAAAACTGAAGCAGAAGTGGTGGTTCAGTGGCCCCGATGTTTTCCAGGCATCCCAAGGTTAATGTGGTCTGAGAAGTGCACACCTAACAGCAAGGCCCATGTGGCCATGGGGGATGATGTCAAGATGCTGCACGCAGGGCACGCACCCCTCTCCAGCCTGGCTTTGCAGAAACCAGAGGCCCCAATATTAAGCCCTTTGAATCTCCCCGGTAGTTGAGTTGACCCAGTGCCAACACAGGGCGACCTCCGCTAGCTCGCGGCACAAACTCGGGACCCCAGCATGGTTTTGCTGCAGAATCTAATTTTTCAATTAAACCTGCGTCTGTGGGGAAAGAAGACGTGACTCCTACCAACTGCTTTTCTAAATATTTGGAGTTGCTGATTATTTGCTGTTTCTGATCCTTGTTTCATATTGACCATCTCTTCATTGGTCACAAATGGTCGCTCACATTTCTGAAAAAGAAAGAATGGGAGGCCTATTGGTTCCTGAATACAAGGGCTAGAAAGGAGGGGATGAAGCCTCCCCGGGAGCTGTCTGTTCCTTCCCATTTCTGTAAGCATTTTTCAAGTGAAGCTGCGGGTTTTTCCTCATCCTTGAGAGTGGAGACCTTCCCCTTCCAGCGTAGATGGGTGGCCATGGCTTGTCCTTCCCCAGGTATTTTCCCAGCAGTCCGCAGATGGAAGGATTTTCTGTGTTTTGAACCCAGGTTGGGGGAACACTGCTACCTTAATAAAAATAATGCCAGAAGTTGTCCAAATAAGTAAAAAACATGATTGACTGTTTAAATTCTTAAAGTAAGGAAATGTGAACTGTCAAGGAGGGGACATGGAGTCCTGGTTACTGAGGGTTAGTGCCCTCAGGGCTAGCAGGGGAGACTGGGTGCTGGGAGACTTTGGGTGCTTCCTTTATCTCTCTGTGCCCATTTGCTCTCTTCTCAATGTGGTGCCATCACCCAGAGTAGCCTTCCCTGACTGCCCCACAGTGCTGAAAAGATCACACTCAACACTTGGAAGGTTCCCATCAATTCTTTCCTTCTAGCATTCTCCAGATTTACCTACCCACAAGCCTTTTTTTGTCCCCCAGAGGCACAGACTGATTGGGAGGCATGCCTGGCGACATGCTGACCTTGCTTTATTCTCTCCATCAACTTTTCCCTGAAATACAATGGCACCGACATTTGGCATTTTGGGGAGCGGTCGCGCAGGATGATTTAAAGCCATTGTAATTTTTGCTTTGTCCAGTCTGGACGTCCCTTGTCATTTCTGGATCCCAGAGGTGATTATGACAGAGGCAGAAAACAGGCATTTGTAATGACTTTCCTTTCTTGTTCTTGGTGTTTGTTTTGGAGACAATGTCATTCAGACGGTTCAGGATTTACACTGGGGGAGAAGGAGAGACAGTGACCTTTGAGAAGGGGAGGAAGGGAGGGGAGTCCAGCCCTGAAAGAGGACACTGGCGTGGACAGTGGACAGGGACCCCTGCCCCAGCGGTGGTGCTGCACTGGCCCGCCCTCCACGGGGGGCCTGCTATCAGGACCCAGGCCAGGCGTGGCTCCTCAGGAATGCAGAGGGGACTTCCTTGAACACTTGGAACAAACCTGAGCCTTGCAGGAATGGAAGAACATCCCTGGAGACGAGTGGGATAAAAACTCCCACCACCTAGCAAAAAGAGGGTCACCATATTTGAGATCTGAAAGTGAATTTAACATTTTTTCTCCACCTGTACTGTAGATACGGCATATGCCCACAACACGCCCCATGCACTATTCTTCCAAATAAGAACGGCAGAACGAGAGACCATATGCCTGCCACCTAGGTGACAAAACGAATACTCCAACTTGCTCGTCTGTCTCTCTGTCCCCCTTTCGTGCTGAAATATTTGAGACAGTAGTAAAGTTATGAGTCTTTACCACTAAATAATTCAGCACTGAGCATGTCTACTAAAATAAAGACATTCTCCTTCAAAACCACAGACCATTGTTACTTAAGAAAATCAAGTCATGACCAGCTGTCTGCTAATACCCAGCAAATAGTCACATTTCGCTAATTTCCCACAAAATGACCGTTTATATAGCTGTGTTTTCAAATAAGAATCCATATGTTTGCTTATTACATTTTTTAATTTATTTATTTTTAAATTTTACTTTAAGCTCTGGGATACATGTGTAGAACATGCAGATTTGTTACATAGGTATACAGGTGCCATGGTGGCTTGCTGCACCCATCAACCCATCACCTAGGTTTTAAGCACCTCATGCATTAGGTGTCTGTCCTAATGCTATCCCTCCCCTTGCCCCTCATCCCCCGACAGGCCCTGGTGTGTGATGTTCCCTCCCTATGTCCATGTGTTCTCATTATTCAACTCCCACTTATGAGTGAGAACATGCGGTGTTTGGTTTTCTGTTCCTGTCTTAGTTTGCTGAGGATGATGGTTTCCAGCTTCATCCATGTCCCTGCAAAGGATGTGAACTAATTCTTTTCTATGGCTGCATAGTATTCCGTGGTGTATATGGGCCACATTTTCTTTCTTTACATACATATAATGCACCCAACTACAGTGCGTGATTGCTGGTTTTCATGATAGTCACAGAGTCCTGCTCTTTTCACCTTAAACAGTCACACTTAAAAAAAAATTATATTGACATTTTTTAAAGACCGGGCTGGTTGTCTTATATCCTGTCTACTTTGATATTTGTCTGATTATTTCATTCTGTGCTGTGGTTGAAATTATATTGGTTGATTCTATATCAATCAATAAAATGGAAGTTTGGTCCGAGGTTCAATTGTTTATAATTAGGTTGAGTAGTTTGCTAAGGCTTCACAGGTGATGATCTGTGATTCCCACTGTTGAGGCCGGAGAATAAGGTCTGGAGGCAGAGAACATAAGGCTGATTCACCCACGTCAACTATGATGGGAAATATCCTCTCCATAGGGCGTACACCAAGTGCATGGCTTTGTAACTTTACTTCATCCTCTTCATTTACATAGGGTGTACACCAGGTAACCAACGGAAAACTCTAGAGGGTATTTAAACCCAAAACAATTCTGTAATGAGGCTCTTGCATCCCTATGCTCAGGCCCGCTCCCACCCTGTGGAGTGTTCTTCCATTTTCAATAAATCTCTGCTTTTGTTGCCTCATTCTTTCCCTGCTTTGTGCATTTTGTCCAATTCTTTGTTCAAACACCAAGAACCTGGACACCCTGCACTGGCAACACTATCAGTGATACAAAATTAGATCAGCTCACCCCTGAGTGGGTGGGCGGCCACCATGTCCTATTACAGGATCCTAAGCTTTCCCCTTCGCAATGAGTGGGGATGCTGCAGAGAGACCCCAGAATGCTTGAAACTCCCCAGTTCCCCGAGCACCTGCCACCTCCATTCATGCTCCTTGCTTGAATCCTTAAGCCAAGGGAGTTTGCAAATGGCCACTTCTTCCACACTGATGACTGTCGTTTCTTCCATATTGTTGAGATGTCATTTTGAAAAACAGTTTTCCCTCATCAATTTGGTACATAATCTCCTAAATGGGGAAATCTTTTATTCCACAATTACTACTTTTGAAGCAAGGAATTGGTGTAGGAGTCACCGCTAAAACCACCTAATGAATTTATTTCTTTTTATTTTGAACATTATTATAGACATGGATTTTCTTTTTTAATGTAATATAAACAATTACAGTAATTATTATTCTTCATAGGTTCATTGAGAATGTGTTCAACATACCACAAAATTCACCTTTTAAAAGTGTACAATTTGTGGTTTCTGATCTATTCACAGAGATGTGTAGCCATCACCACTATCTAATTTTAGGACATTCTCATCACCCCAGGAAAAACCCTACACATGTGCAGTCCCAAGCCCATTCCCAGCCCTGGGAAGCATTCGTTGACTCTTCTGTCTCTATGAATTTTCTTATTCTGGACATTTTACATAAATGTGGCCTTCCATGACTGACGTCTTTCACTGAACAGAATGCTTTCAACATTCATCCATGTCGTGGCATGTATCCATTATTCAGGGTTTTATACATCATATTCCATTATATGGCTGGGCCACTTTGGACAGTCCGTTTACTCAGCTGATGGTCACTTAGATCCCTTCGATTTTTTACATGAGTAACGCTGCATGAACATCCTTGCAGAGGTTTTAGTGTGGGCGTGTGGACATATGTTTTTACTTATCTTGTGTATATACCAAAAAGCAGAATAGCTGGGTTATGTAGAAACTCAAATTTAATATTTTGGGGAAATGTTAAAAACTGTTTTCCAAAGTGACTGCACCGTTTTGCAACCCCACGATGTCTAAGGGTTGTGATTACTTCACATCTTCACCATCATTTGTTGTTGTATTTTTTATTTTAGCCATCCCAGTGGGTGTGAACTGGTATGTCATTGTGGTTTTGATTTGCATTTTTCTGAGAACTAATAATGTTGAACACCTTTCCATGAGTTTACTGGCGATTTACGTATCTTCTTTGGAAAAAAGTCTATTCAAACTCTTTGTCCATTTTTTAATGGGGTTATTTGTCTTTTCATTATTGGGCTGTGAAAGCTCTGTATATATTGGATATGAGTCCTTTATGGGATGTAGGATTTGAAGATATGAGCTGTCTTTTTATTTTTTGATGGTTTCCTTTAACTCGCAAAGGATTTTAATTTTAATGAAGTTTGTTATTCTTTTGTTGCTTGTAGTGTTGTTTTCCTAGCTAAGAAATAGTTGCAGACCCCATGGTCACGTGGGTCAGATTTCTGCTAAACTGCCATCTCATCCATCAGAGGTGTCTATCACTGTCCATCAACCTCTGTCCCTTTCCTTGCCCTATTTTTTTTTCATTGCTGTTGCCATCACCTGCCACTTTCCATAATTATTGCATGTCCATCATCTGTCTTTCTACTTAAGAACACATACTCTTTGGCAGCAGAGTTTTTAATTCCTGTTGTGCATGGCTGGATGCCCGGTGGCTGGGATAGAGTGAGGCTTGTTAAGTATTCTCCACAGCTGAGGAAATGATAGGCAGGCAAAAGACAAGGCAACAGAGCTGCAGCACACAACGCCACCTCCGATGAAGCAAGGAAATTGGGCAGCTGGGCTTCTGCTGAGCACATTGGAGGAATGCAAAAGAAGCAACAAAATGAAACAAACCCCAGAGACAAAACAGGCATTGTTATTAAAGACCATGTGTCCAAGGAAAACTTTGTGAATTGGAAATTATTTTATGAATAACAGTAAGTATCCCAGTGGAAGAGAGCAGCATCCCTGTTGCGATAGTGACTTTCATACATCAACTTGACTAGAATATAGGGCGTCCAGATATTTGGTTAAATACTATTCTGGGTGTGCCTGTGATGGTGTTTCTGGATGAGATTAATATTTGAATGAGTAATGTCTTTATCAGCTTGGACTGCTGTAACAAAAATACCATAAACAGTGTGGCTCATCAATTATAGAAATACACTTCTCACGGCTCCGTGGGCTGGAAGCCAGAGGTCAGGATGCCATCATGGTCCAGTGTCAGTGAGGGTCCACTTCTGGATTGTAGTCATCTGACTCTCCCTGTGAGGAACATCACAGAAATAGAGTGAGCTAGCTCTCTGGCCTGCTCTTACCAGCTCTACTCTCATGCTTAATTACCTCCCTAATGCTCCTCCTCCAAATATCATCATATTGATGATAATAGTTCAGCGCATTAATCTTTTTTTTTCATTGTACTTTAAGTTCTGGGGTACACGTGCAGATCTTGCAGGATTGTTGCATAGGTACACACACGCCATGGTGGTTTGCCGTCTCCATCCCCCGTCACCTACATCAGGCATTTCTCCCAATGTTATCCCACACGCAACATACTCCAGTGTGTGATGGTCCCCTCTCTGTGCACATGAATCTTTTTTCGAAGGGGTCTCAAAGACTCAGACCCTGACAGATAGAATGAGTAAAGCAGGTTGCCATCCATGCGCTGGGCCCCAGCCAGTCTGTTGGAGGACTGAATAGAACAAAAGGAAGAGCGGGAGAAAAATCTGCTCTTTGCTGGAGCTCAGATATGACTCTTTTCTGGCTGCTGGACTGAGAATCACACCATTGACTCTCTGGCTGTTGGGCCTGTGGACTCAGATTAGAACTTCTCCCAGCAGCTTTACTGGGGCTTCAGTTCACAGAGGGCAGATCGTGAGACTCATCACCCTCTGTTATTGTGTGAGCCAATTCCTTAAAATAAATCCCACTCTGTCTTTCTCTTTCCTGAGACCACAGGCAATACATATATATATAGAGAGAGAGAGTAAGAGAAAGCTAATATACCTGGTTAGATCCAAATGGCCCATGAAGGTTGATATGGTTTGGTTGCATCCCCATCCAATTCTCATCTTGCGTTGTAACTCCCACAATTCCCACATGCCATGGAAGGAACCCCATGGGAGGTGATTGAATTATGATGGTGGGTCTTTCTTGTGCTGTTCTTGTGATAAGTGAATGAGTCTCACAAGATCTGATGGTTTTAAAAATGGGAGTTCACTGCACAAGCTCTCTCTTTACCTGCTGCCATCCATGCAAGACGTGGCTTGCGCCTCCTTGCCTTCTGCCATGACTGTGAGGCCTCCCCAGGCATGTGGAGCTGTAAGCGCATTAAACCTTTTTCCTGTATAAATTATCCAGTCTTGAGTTTGTCTTTATTAGCAGCATGAAAATGAACTAATGCAAGGTTAATAGGCCATTGAATCATTGGATAGGTGTAGTACTTTTCTTCTGAAGGAAAAGCAAGTCTTAGAAAAAAAATTAGCAATTCATTTACTGATGAAAAGGTAGCCACTGATCATACATGAATAATAGCACCTCACTGTGACTCAATACTGTGACGCATATACTTACATATTAACTCTATAGTAAATTCTGTGTCAGTCCCCTTGCATAGTCAATAGTCACCAGCTCCAAGTTAAATAAATCTCTAGCTACTAGAGCAAAGAATGGGAGGCAGAATTGGCTACACCAGCATAGCAAATAAAGAAGTCACTGGTCTCAAATCCAAGTGTAAAAATTAACTACTTTATTTATTTATTTTTATTCATTTATTATTATTATTATACTTTAAGTTCTTGGGTACACTTGAAGATTGTGAAGGATTGTTACATAGGTATACACATGCGATGGTGGTTTGCTGCATCCATCCCCCTGTCATCTACATTAGGTATTTCTCCTAAAGTTATCCCTCCCCAATTCCCCCACCTGCTGCTATCCCTCCCCTGGCCCCCCCACCCCTCTAACAGACCCAGTGTGTGATGTTCCCCTCCCTGTGTCCATGTATTCTCACCGTTTAACACCCACTTATGAGTAAGAACATGTGGCGTTTGGTTTTCTGTTCTTATGTCAGTTTGCTGAGAATAATGGATTCCAGCTTCATCCATGTCCCTGCAAAGGACATGAACTCATCCTTTTTTATGGCTGCATAGTATTCCATGGTGTATATGTGCCACGTTTTCTTTAGCCAGTATATTGTTTATAGGCATTTGGGTTGGTTCCAAGTCTTTGCTATTGGAAACAGTGCCACAATGAACATACATGTGCATGTGTCTTTATAATAGGATGATTTATAATCCTTTGGGTATATACCCAGTAATGGGATTGCTGGGTCAAATGGTATTTCTATTTCTAGATCTTTGAGGAATCTCCACAGTCTTCCACAATGGTTGAACTAATTTACACTTCCACCAACAGTGTAAAAGTGTTCCTATTTCTCCACATCCTCTTCAGCATCTGTTGTCACCAGATTTTTTAATGACTGCCATTCTGACTGGTGTAAGATGGTATCCTGATGTGGATTTGATTTACATTTCTCTGATGACCAGTGATGATGAGCTTTCTTTCATATATTGGTTGGCTGCATAAATGTCTTCTTTTGAAAAGTGTCTGTTCATATCCTTTGCCCACTTTTTGATGGGGTTGTTTTTTTCATGTAAATTTGTTGAAGTTCTTTGTAGATTCTGGATATTAGCCCTTTATCAGATGGGTAGATTGCAAAATTTTTTCCTATTCTGTTGGTTGGCAGTTCAATCTAATGATAGTTTCCTTTGCTGTGCAGAAGCTCTTAAGTTTAATTAGATCCCATTTGTCTATTTTGGCTTTTGTTGTCATTGCTTTTGATGTTTTAGTTATGAAGCCTTGTCTATGCCTATGTCCTGAATGGTTTTGCCTGGGTTTTCTTCTAGGGATTTTTATGATGTTAGATCTTATGTTTAAATCTTTAATCCATCTGGAGTTAATTTTTGTATAAGGTGTAAGGAAGGGGTCCAGTTTCATCTTTCTGCATAAGGCTAGCCAGTTTTCCCAAAACCATTTATTAAATAAGAAATCCTTTCCCCTTTGCTTTTTTTTGTCAGGTTTGTCAAAGATCAGATGGTTGTAGATGTGTGGCATTGCTTCCAAAGCCTCTGTTCTGTTCCACTGGTCTATATCTCTGTTTTGGTACCATGCTGTTGTGGTTATTGTAGCCTTGTAGTAAAGATTGAAGTTGGGTAGTGTGATGCCTCCAGCTTTTTTTTTTTTTTCTTGGGATTGTCTTTGCTACACATGCTCTTTTCTAGTTCCATATGAAGTTTAAACTGTTTTCTTCCAGTTCTGTGAAGAAGGTCAATGGTAGCTTGATGGGGATAGCATGGAATCTATAAATTACTTTGGGCAGTATGCCCATTTTCACGATGTTGATTCTTCCTTACCATGAGCATGAAATGTTTTTCCATCTGTTTGTGTGCTCTCTTATTTCCTTGAGCAGTGGTTTGTAGTCCTCCTTGAAGAGGTCCTTCACATCCCTTGTTATTTGTATTCCTAGGTATTTTACTCTCTTTGTAGCAATGGTGAATGGGAGTTCACCCATGATTTGGCTCTCTGTCTGTTATTAGTGTGTAGGAATGCTTGTGATTTTTGCACATTGATTTTGTATCTTGAGACTTTGCTTAAGTTGCTTATCAGCTTAAGGAGATTTTGGGCTGAGATGATGGGGTCTTCTAAACATACAATCATGTCATCTGCAAATAGAGACAATTTGACTTCTTCTTTTCCTAATTGAATACACTTTATTTATTGTTCTTGCCTGATTGTTCTGGCCAGAACTTCTAATACTATGTTGAATAAGAGTCGTGAGAGAGGGCACCCTCATCTTGTGCCAGTTTTCAAAGGGAATGCTTCCAGTTTTTGCCCATTCAGTATGATATTGGCTGTTGGTTTGTCATAAATAGCTTTTATTATTTTTAGATACATCCCATCGATATCTAGTTTATTGAGAGTTTTTAGCATAAAGGGCTGTTGAATTTTGTTGAAGGCGCCTCTGCATCTATTGAGATAATCATGTGGTTTTTGTCTTTGGTTCTGTTTATGTGATGGATTACGTTTATAGATTTGCATATGTTGAACCATCCTTGCTTCCCTGGGTTGAAGCTGACTTGATCATGACGGATCAGCATTTTGATGTGCTGTTGGATTTGGTTTGCCAGTATTTTTTTTAACGATTTTCCCTCAATGTTCATCATGGATATTGGCCAGAAATTTTCTTTTTCAGTTGCGTCTCTGCCAGGTTTTGGTATCAGGATGATGTTGCTCTCATAAAATTAGTTAGGGGTTATTCCCTTTTTTGTATTGTTTGAAATAGTTTCAGAAGGAATGGTACCAGCTCCTCTTTGTATCTGTGGTAGAATTTGGCTGTACACATATGTGGACCTGGACTTTTTTTGGTTGGTAGGCTATTAATTGCTGTCTCAACTTCAGACCTTGTTTTTGGTGTATTCAGGGATTCAACGTCTTCCTGAGTTAGTCTTGGGAGGGTGTAAGTGTCCAGGAATTTATCCATTTCTTCTAGATTTACTTGTTTATGTGCATAGAGATGTTTGTAGTAATCTCTGATGGAGTTTGTGTTTTCTGTGGAAACGATGGTGATATCCCCTTTATCATTTTTTATTGCATCTATTCAATTCTTCTCTCTTTTCTTTTTTATTAGTCTGGTTAGCGGTCTATTTTGTTGGTCTTTTCAAGAAACCAGCTCCTGGATTTATTGATTTTTTGAAGAGTTATTGTGTTTCTATCTCCTTCAGTTCTACTCTGATCTTATTTGTATTCTGCTAGCTTTTGAATTTGTTTGATCTTGCTCCTCTAGTTGTTTTAACTGTGAGGTTTGGGTGTCCATTTTATATGTTTCCTCACTTCTTATGTGGACATTTATTGCTATAAATTTCCCTCTAGACACTGCTTTAAATGTGTCCCAGAGATTCCAACACATTATGTCTTCATTCTCATTGGTTTCGAAGAACATCTTTATTTCTGCCTTCATTATTTCATTCAGGAGCAGGTTTTTCAGTTTCCATGTAGTGCGGTTTTATGTGAGTTACTTAATCCTGAGTTCTAGTTTGATTGCACTGTGATCTGAGAGACTGTTATGATTTCCATTCTTTTGCATTTGCTGAGGAGTGATTTACTTCCAATTATATGGTCAATTTTAGAGTAGGAGCAATGTGGTGCTGAGAAGAATGTATATTCTGTGCATTTGAGGTGGAGAGTTCTGTAGATGTCTACTAGGTCCACTTGGTCCAGATCTGAGTTCAAGTCCTGGATATCCTTCTTAATTTTCTGTCTTGTTGATCTGTCTAATATTGACAGTGGAGTGTGAAAAGTCTCTCGCTATTATTGTGTGGGAGTCTAATTCTCTTTGTAAATCATTACGAACTTGTTTTATATATCTGGGTGCTCCTACAACGGGTGCATATATATTTAGAATAGTTAGCTCTTCTTGTTGCATTGATCCCTTTACCATCATGTAATGCCCTTCTTTGTCTCTTTTGATCTTTATTGGTGTAAAGTCTGTTTTACTAGAGACTAGGATTGCAACCCCTGCTTTTTTTATTCTCCATTTTCTTGGTAAATCTTTCTCCATCCCTTTATTTTGAACCTATGTGTGTCTTTGCACATGAGATGCATCTCCTGAATACAGCACACCAATGGCTGTAGAACAAATACAGGGACAAGGGCCCTCTGGGATAAAGTCTGTGCACCTGTGCTGGGGGTTTTCTGCCTTGCTCTTCTGTCCCCACAGTTCACACTTTGGGTGAGAGCAGGGCTGGGCCTCTTCTTTAAGACAGGCTGTTGTGAATTGCCTTCTTTCTCAAAGAAGGGTTGCCTCAATTCAGGCAACCCTCAGTGCTGGGGGCTCGTAAAAATATCTTAAGCCAGATTGTTAGCTTGTAAATACTCATGAAAACTTCTCCCAAAACTTCATCTACTGTGAATTTGCAAATCGTATTTTGAGAAGGAAAAGTGGAATGCTGTTTGTTTCTTTCTCTTTGACTTCCTGTGCTGGCAGTCATCCAGGCAAGGAGTGAAGAGGAGCATTGCTCATGAGGAACTCCATGCTTGATAACCAATGTTTTACGTGCCTTACTTTAGTAAAGATGCAACCTTTACAAACAGGCACTGAAGCAAGACACATTTCAGGATAGCAGGGAGTTGACACATGCACTCTCAGAGCCTCAGTGGGCTGGGGTACCTACCCCTAAATCCTCATTTACCAGCTACTGAACCTCTCAGCCTTTCATTTTTTTGATTTTTAAAAGAAGGACACTAATATATATAATTCATAGAACTGTTGTGAGATTGAGCTGGGATGAGTAGAACTCAAGAGGGTCTGCAAATAGTAAGTGCTTAATAGATGTTAACTTCTATTACTACCTGGTTGGGGTATACCTCACAGCTCAAGAAATGTGAATTCCCCAGGATTGAGCCACAGGCCATGGGAGGCAAGAGGTCGCCTATCTCCCATGAGAATTGTACGTGACATACTCTAAAGGACATGGGATGCTCAAGGAATGGTGTGACTTTTCCAGGATTGAGCCACAGGCCATGGGAGGTAGGAGGTCACCCTAGTCCCAGCTGAGGCACTTTAGCAATGTGTTATTTTGTAGTAAGGAAGGACCCAGTAGAAGGCTTCTGCCAGTTTTCTCAGGGGAGCATGTCAGGAATATCACAGGTGCCTTAGCCAACTTGCATTTTAAAGCAATTAAAAACGATGAGGTTGAGCAGGAGGAGGCATGATAGCCTTCTTCAATTAACTGGAAGATTGTCAGGTGCAAAGGAAGTAGACTTCTCTGTGTGGCTGCAAGCTCAGAACTAGTGTGTTGGAGTAGAAATCATAAAGCAACACATTTCAGCCCAACTTTGGACAGAACTTCCTGGCAACTACAGCTGTCAACCAGTGGTCTGGGTTCAATCATGGTAGAATGTTATCCAATTGAGGAATGGCTTGTTGAATGAGCATCAATTAGAAATGGTAAGTAAGGAATTTTGCATTGGCTGATGGGAGGCTGTGCCCACGACTTCTAAGTCCAACCCCTAACATTCCTGATTTCACAGGCATAATCCAGTTATGCAGGGGACTTAGGAAACATGGTGGTCTTATACTTGGCTTTTTTTAGATAATGCAAAGCAAAGCAGGTAAATGTTTTCTTAATATATATGAATATACATACGAGTATGTTTGTGTACCTTAGTCATTCTGCATGTTAAAATGTTTGAATCTATTTTCTTTTTAATGACTACTTACCATGCTCCAAGGTCATCCTTTTGAGCAAGAGTTCTAATTAGTGACATAGACATCACAAAAAAAGCTAGACATTATCTGAATATATACAATTGCCAGCTAAGAATTTGGAAGTTGTTATTTCAAATAAATTCCTGATTTTCTAGTCACAATCTGTTGCTCTTCACTGTCGAGGAAACATCTAGCTCTGCCGTGGAAGGCGTCTTTGATAGTGGGTGAAGGACGTGGGAGAGGAGAAAGCTGCAGACATGTAGGGGCATGCTTCTGTTTGGTTTGTCTCATCAAGCTTAGTTTCTCTTATGAGAATGGCATCAATCGTGGGCTTTTGTTTGATAAGTGTTGCTTCTGGGGATTCTTCTTGCATTAGGAAATACGTGTGATGGAGAAATGTTACTCTCCTCCACACTGTTGCATTACAGTTGATGGCAAAATCAAAGGTATGCATAGTTATGATGAGGATTCAGATTCGGATCAGCTTTACAGAGGGCCAATCTGCAGCTTGCATTACTAATGTTACGTATGTATTAGCTCAGGAAATTTATTTTTCAGCACAGCATTTTATTGTTTTGCAGGGAATGAATGTTTACAAAAATCTTGTCTACCATATGTATAGTGCTATGCATACGGAGGGCATTCCGTTAGTAAGAGTTTGATACTGGAGATTTCCTTTTCCTTCTAATTCACAAGGCTGTGGACATTCATATATTTAAGCTCTCTTAAAAAAACAAACAAAAACCTCTCACATTTACCTCTAATATGTTTAAGGTTAGGGAGGATCCAGGGATAAAATTTAACTTTTTGATCTTACATATTTATCATTTGCCTGCTCATCTGATGGCAAGCAGAGATAGTCAAAATAAAAACATATTTTTCTTTACCAAGTATTTTTTTTTTTGAGACAGAATCTCACTCTCACCAGGCTGGAGTGCAGTGGCACCGTCTCAGCTCAGTACAACATCTGTCTCCTGGGTTCAAGCGATTCTCCTGCCTCAGCCTCCCAAATAGATGGGACTACAGGCATGCACCACCACGCCCAGCTAATTTTTGTATTTTTAGCAGAGATCAGGTTTCACCATGTTGGCCAGGATGGTCTCAATCTCTTGACCTTGTGATCAGCCCACCTCGGCCTCCCAAGGTGCTGGCATTACAGGCATGAGGCATTGCGTCTGGCCTATCCAGAGTTTTAAAGATAAAACCATGAGTACACTTATCACTGTGTACACAGTATGTGAAGTTGCAGCCCTGAATGCGTTCCTTCCCATAGCAGAAAGAATCCAAACACGTACACATAAACACACATGCACCACTGTGTTTTGCCCAGCACTTCTCTTTTCACGAGGGTGTGTTTTTAGTGAGTGTGCATTTGCATTGTTGCTAGAAAGACTCTGAGGGCCAGGGAAGCTCCCTGGGAAGCCTGCGGGTCAGCACTCCGTGCTGCTGGCTCCATAATCTGAAGCCATCACTGCAGCACCAGGGACTCCCTACACAGTATCTGAACCTTTAAAATTACAGAATGGACTTTGAGTTAGCAAGTCATCATACAACATTTAACATTTGATGTCTTCTTCTATCTGCTAGAAAATGAGTGAAGCAAACAAAACACATTAATTCAATGTACACTTGGTGCTTTCTAGGCAAACAAGGCCTGGAGTGTTTTCAAATGATCTTTTGTGAAATGTCTGTTATCGTCCCCAAAAATGAGCAAATGATATACGTGAAAGATGATATTTAAAAAACTCTGTATTCAATTATTCACACCAAAGGATATCCATTAAAATTATGAACATTTCTAAATATATTTCATGTATCATACATATATATATGTTATGTGTATAATTACATATCAACAAAAGAATTCTTGTTGCTCTAACCATGTAAGTAAAACAAAGATTTTGCAATATAACACTCATATATGCATATATACTGGCTGTTTGAATTATGAATTTATTTACAACTTGCCTAGATTATAATAAATGATTACTGTTCTATTATACAAACGTAACAGTAAATGTTTTTTTAAATACAAAGACTGCAAATGAATACATGAAAAAATTACACACATGTACAATATTTATAATTTATAAATGCAAAGTTAAGACCTCTTTAAATTATTGCACTTGCGCATTTTACAAAGATTTTTGTCATACATACAAAATCATTTTTTAAAATTTACTAACTTATCAACTATGATAAAGTTAGATACTGTTAACTTGAAATTCTTTCTTCTTCCAATAGAGAGCCTACTAAAATTCTGGACACAGGTTCATTGACTTTACAAGCCGTTTCTTTATGAGCACTGTATTTTTGATGGTGTGTAATCTGTATTACTCTCCAACAGTTTTTGGTCAGCAAGATTATCAACAGCAAACTCTTAGATGCCTTAGCTACGTACAGACCTAGGATCTCTCTTGTTCATATGTTCATGTAAAGAAAGCCGTTTTGTCTTCTCAGAAAGAATGACAGTGCTTCATTTGTACAAATTTTGGTAACTATTTCACAGTGTGTTGGGCAAGCATGTAATTTCAAATAGGTAGGGGTCTAGTATACAAACACCTTCTCTGGGTAAGTCTATTGCACTCAGCTTGCACACGAAATGAACACATAGCATATACACCATACAACAGATCATATGGAAAATAATATTCCTATATGTCACTTACATAGGCTATTTGTGATACAGCATAGGACTGGGTATTAAGGTGACCAAAGAAAAAGACGAAGGCTGTAACACCCATGATGTCATATTTTAGTTGGGCTAGAGTATTAGATAATACTTTTAGAACTTGCAATAGAAACAAAACCTTTCTACTTAAACTTTCACAAATATGCAGTACCTCAAAAATATCAGATGAAAGCTGAAATGTGTAAACTGACTTCCCTACTTAGCAACCCTGGATTCAGCTGTAAGTTTCCACCTTGGTCCTGAGGTGACATTATCCTTCACCCCACAGGGCCATGCCTGGCTCTTCTTGCCATTGGTTACTTTTCTCCCACTGGCAGGAAGGGGCAGGCGGGCTCTCCATGGCTTCGCAAGCCCTACTCTCCATTGCTGGGTTGAGAAGAGAAACATTAAGTGAGGACAGCATTGCTTCTTTGGATGTTAAATGTGTTTCTTGGGTAACATAAATGTCTTTCTCTTTGTTCTATCTTCTTAATTTAGAACCAGCACACTGCTGACACTTTCTTATTTTTCTTGCCATTTTTATCATATAAAATGCATCCAATGCTTCAGACAACCAACTATTCCATTGTAAAAAAGACAAAAAAAAGTGTGCACTGCATTAGATATTACTAATTTAAACGTAATATAAATAGCTAAAGAAGTCAGCAATATGTGTATTGGCGAAATACTTATGCACATGTAAAAATCTCACAGCCATGCGCTGAAAGCATGGGGAAGCTGTAACAGACAACATATTCGGCTGATTTACATTTTATAGTAATTTAAAAATCAGAGCAATACTTGCAATAGAAGAGATCTACTATAGTGATTAAATGAATATAGTCTTTAAAGAATTAAACCCTAAATAAAAAAGTGTAGAAAGCAAACATATGTTTGAAATATGTAGAGAGAAGTGATTTTAAAAATCTAAATCATGCTTAGGTACTGGAAACCCCCCAAAATCACATCATAACCAATGTCACAGTCCTTTGAAGTTCTTGCAGAAAAGACTGAATCTGAACAGTTCGTTGGTTATAGTCACCAGGGTATTTGTCAATGAAGTCAAATAAAGGATAGAAATCTGATGAAGAGAGAATGGTCCTATTCATCCAACTTGATAAAATGAACTGTAGATGAGTGCCTATAAATGTTTTCAATTACAGTTAAGCAAGAAAAGCAAAATAATAAATACAAGAATGAAGTAGTATAATTGCAGTATTTAAAATAAAGGCACAGGCCAAGGCATGGTGAATAATTTAGTCCTATTAAAGCTCAAACCTTAATTTTGAGTTAAAAGACCAGAAACACAATACCCAAACCTAAACCTATTAAAAAAAAACAAACAAACAGGTATCTAAGGATTTGTGCATCTATTTATATCATGTACAAACATGTCTCGTATACACGAATATATCAGTAAAGAAAAATTAACTGAGATTTTACAAAATGAAAAAAAATCTAAAAAGCATGCCAAATAAGAGGAAACCTATACTGAACAAATCTAGTTTCCAATTCATTGCTTTTGTTGTGGTGAGAACAAGTCATGTGGGGCACCCCTGTAAACATCTGTACCTTCCTTCCATTGAAGAGTCAGGAATGGGAACAACTGTCTCTAATATTTTGGTCTATTTTGCAAGATGGGTTTTTCATACACCTCTTAGAGAGAAGCACAGGTGGGAAATGGATCAGAGTCCCTGCCCTAGTAATAGGGCTGTTTTTCAGAATTAGCTTCCACATCCATTGCATTTCCTTTGACCTTTTTCTAATTAATTAATTCACATTGCCTGAATTCAATATTTCATGTTATTGGCAGGCATTTATGTTTCCAAGGACATTTTTAGCTAAAAACCATATTTGCTATGTCCAAAAGATAATGGAATAATTGCATATGACTATAAAACTTGTCTATTACAAACCAATGTAGCCAATATAAATTTCTGCAAACTTAATATCCTGCATATCCTCGTAGCTGGTTACTAAATTTACACTAGGTGGAAAATTTGGCACAATACACAATACGGCCTTAATAAGAACTCATCAAAACTGTTGTTAGTAAAAACTATCTCTTGGCTTCTGGTGTCATATTTTTTCTTTTAAGAAAAGATCTGGGAAAAAGACAAGAAATATAACTCAGATGTTTGTCTGCTAAACACATCAGACAAAATACAAAAATATTCCTAACTGCATGTTTTTCAAAACAAATTATTAACTAAATATTACTGCATCCTGGGTCCCTTTATTTTACGTACATCTGTGATTACTAAGTAAATCTTACACATGGTAAAAGCAATATTGACAGTTTATATCAAAATACAGTCTTTCATTCAAGCTGTGCTTCTATTATGACAATATTTCACAAGAAATTAACCAACCAGTAAATCCAATCACATTCCTTTGGGAAACTGTTCAAAATAGAGATTACATAATACACTTGCCTATAATAAATTAAGAGAATTTTCTGTAATCATCACCTAAAACTACAAAAGTAGCCATGAGAGTCCTAACTCCATAATTATTTTCTATGTTAAAAAACAGAATTCATATATTCTTTTAAAATTTTTGTAATTAAACAATAATATTAAATAACATATCCTTTCCCAAGTTAAATTAGATGACCAAATTAACTTTTGTGAATTAAGTTGTTTTTCGTAGAATCCAGCTTCATAAATTTGTATGCAGAAAAATATGTAACTTGTTCAAATTCAATATGAATACACTAACAAAAAATGACACTTTCTTGTCAACTATCAAGTAATATGTATTTTCCATCAAGCAAAGTCATTATTTTTAAGGAATGGAAGAACCAGCTGATTTATATTTTTTCCGACATTTTTGCTTCTCTCTTCCTCTCTTTCCTTGTCTCATGTGTGTATCATATATACACGTATGTATATGTCTACATACATATGAGTGTGCATCCTATATACATCTATGTGTGTGTTCTACATATATTACATCCTTCCATATATATATGTGTGTGTACACATCTAGCCACAGTGGTATTTCTCTTTCTTTAGTTATTACATTTTATGTCATAGTGTATAATTAAAATAGCAAATGGAGCTCCATGTAGGGAAGATGGCAACTTTCAGAAGCCCAGAAGAAAACTGAACACATAGTGTTAATTTTAAAATAAGAACAGTGCTTATGTAGAGCCAACTCTGCTACGGCATAAATAAACCATGTTGTAGAAGCCTCTGATTTAATCTTGCACAAACCAGGCTCATCTGAACAAAATGCCTATGGTATTAAATATGTAGAAGCATTTTTTCAATTTTATTTTAATAAAAGTGATATTCCAGTTTCCTGCCACGTGAAAAGTGAGTAAGTTATCTGTTATGATTGGCCTGTCACTTCCTGAGTGAGTCTCTGTCTGATTCCTTCAGGTTAGAACAGGGTTGGAGGTTACTGTGCCATTGCGCTAAAAATCTCTGAAGTATTAATATGCACCAGAAGTGACTACCTTATAATCTCCGTAGGAAGGGGTGCAGAGTATTACTTTTGTATTGTTCAAAACACTTACACTGTATAGTAATACTAGTCAACCAAAAAGCCATATAGAAGAAACCACAGGTTTCTATGGAGTGATTTGATCTGTGAGAAGAGTAAAGAGAACGGAAAGAAGGTCCAACATGATTGTACTACTTCCTGCTTCTGTTTCTGTGCTATGGACAGAAAGCTCATGAAATATGACCATGCAGCATGTCAAAAGAGATAAATGAGAGGTGAATGCAGCAGGTCAAAGTAAAATCACAAAAGACACATTTTATGGTTTGATGTTTAAAAAAGAAATGTATGGTACTTTAATTAAACAATGTTACGAATAAACCTTTCATTGTGAATATGAGTCTAAAATTCTGCAATGACACAAAGTGAAAATATAAAGAAATCATTATGAAAAATGTACACTTTATATCCATAAGAGTTGTCTGTTAAAAAAATTGACAATGCCTTGCTTTTATTTTGTTCTTTATGCAAAGGGTTCAGTAAAATTGCCAAGACATCAATGAAAAAAAATTTTTAAATTGTCATCTTTTGAACTGATACCTGAAGTTCTGAGATTTGTTGTAACATATACCTCATCTCTTAAGGTCTATTTCTTTTAGTGTTAAATTTATTCATCTCAGCCCTTTAGTTTGAACTTAAAAGAATATGTTTAGTCTGTCTAACTAAATTCATGAAGCTCTGAAAAAAGAATTTGACGTTTTCTCATCGCTGCTTACTCTGTAACCTCAATGACATTTGTCCTGAGGCTGTAGACTACAACTCGTTAATTACAAGTAGGTCACACATGAACATTCACGATAGTAATGTGTAAAAATTCCTATTTATAACCAACAACATCAAAACAACATTGATGTCAGAGCCCAAGTACAATACCATAATAGTACCATTTTCACTCCTTATTAGAAAGATACAATGGAAAATTACCCCTTCTGAAGAATTTTTGTCCATTTCCATTAAGGCCTCAGCAATATCAGCCTATTAGAAAAGGCTGGTTTGCAAGTCAAATGGAGTCACTTGGCCAGCTGATTCCTGAACATGGGGTGGTCCTGGTTGTTCAGTGTCTATGATGCCTCACAGAGGAGACTGGCAGGAAGTCCTTTGCTTGACTTATTTACTTGATGTTACCTTCTCGAAGAGGTTTGCACCCCAGTTACCAGGTGTAGGTGCCCCCCACCCCACCCCCCCCAAGAAAAGGAAAAAATGTCAAAGAAGCAAGATGAGAATCTGTGCGTGATCAGGGCTCAGTCTTCACATGCAGCTGCCTTCTGAGCCACGGAGGGGGATGAAATCCAAGTTGCAGTCTCCTCCCCTCGAATCACTTTTTCCCACTGACTGAGATTATCCCTAGGGATCAAAGATGCAGTTTCAGGTGAAGCTTATTAAAGGAGTTCTGGACTTTGTCTTGAAAACTAACCAAACAGTTCTGTGCCATAGCTCTGCACAGCGGCATTTTGTGAGGCCCTCTGACGGCTGATGGTCACTAGTGTGACACGGCCAGATGGGCTCTTGTGACGGCTGCTCAGGAAAGAGGCTCAGCAGCAGCAGGGGGTCAGGGGCATCTTGGCTCATCTGCTGTGGCCTGCAAGAGCAGCAGCAATGCTAAGGCTGAGCGTACATCCTTTCTTAGTAAGAAGGATGACCTTGTACAGGGAAAGAGCCCTAGGGTGTACTTCTGAGGAATCTGCAGGGTCTGGAAAGGAGGAGATGCCACAGCAGGTGGAATACTCGGTGACAACACGGACCTTCCTACTGAGAAGTGCCAAGAGTGTGTCTCCCTGGAGGGCTCTAACCTCCTCACCTTACCCTGGTTCTTATTCTGAACACTGTGTCATATATAAAGTCATCCTAAGTTACGCCTGGCACAAACTTTGAAATTTTCTTTTTACAGTAAAACTGTGCTTGTGCTCTGCTAACGCCTCACCCGAGGCAGCCTCACATCTCTAGTCCTCTCCTCTTTCTCTTGCGGTGTCTGTAGTTCAGGTGTCACGGGCACTGTCATCTCTAACTGCGTGATCACAACTACTGCACAACCATCTGACTCCACAAGGCTACCCCGGCAGGGCTCTTAGCCACTTTCAGGTGTAAAGTCACAAGGGAATCCTGGCACTAGCAAACACAAAACTCCTATGAGGCACAGTTTCAAAATTCTCTCAAATTTATTTTAGCAAACAGGCTAAGCCACATTCAGATAGACAAAACCCTAAAATATAACTGAAAAGTATGGCCCGTTTAACCTTTGTAACCTATCATCAAATATCATTTTTCCAGACCCTAGAAACTTTCTGATGTATTGGAAAAAGCCATACACTAATTTTGGTATGTTTCCTTGAACACCAATGATACATCGTAAACTTTTTAAGTGTTAATAAGATTCAAATGGCCGTGAAGAGATTCTGTGGTCCAGCCAAGTGTACTGCAGCAGGAGTGTGGCGGAGCTGTCCACACAGTGGACACTGTTCTCAGAGCTCCACTGGGAAGGCGCCTCCACAGCTCCCTGCAGTGCTGGGCATGCACAGTCAGCACTCATGCCCTGGCTTCCAAATACCTGGCGTAAAACACACAGGATTTCTCAACAGAAAGGACTTTTGAAGATTGCCTAGTTTTTTTAAACATCTTGGAATTTACATTGATATTCCACTTTCTCTTTAATTCTGTACACACTTTTATAACAGAATTCTCTCAAGTATCATCTGGCCTCACACCCTATATTTCCCATTATGACTTAGGCCTTTGTAGTATGTTAAGACATTAATAAATGAACCAGGGATTAAAGTCAATTAAGGCTCAACAAAACAAGGTGGGATGCTACATTCATCTCCACAGAAGCAGGGAGGAAGGAGAAACCATCTCTTGAATACTGTATATATAAACTTTTTAATATTGCTTATTGGTCTTGTTTGTTTTCCTTGAAAAATGTAAAAAAAATGTTTCAACAGCAGAAATTAAGAGTATATTAAGTTTCTGGTTTTGTGTAAAACTCCCTGGCCAGCGTCTGTCCTCCGCTCTCCCACAGTGCCTGCACTCCACTCGGCCCAGGCACAGCTGTGGCTAAGAAGTTAAAACATGGCCCCGAGCCAATTCACCTGGAAAGGACTCACATGCACAGCTGCTGGCTATCACCCTTTGACTTCCTCAGAGGGAATTCATAAAGTAAAGTGAAAATCTTCAAAACTATCCAAGGTTCTTCACTGAGTTCACTCTTAAAAAGGAGGAAGGAATAGGGAGAAATATGAATCTAGAAAATAACAGATGGCTTAAATGTCTTTTTGGAAGGAAAAAAAAAGACTTAAAGAGGAAGGGGTTATCCACTTAAGGTCCCCTTCTTCCATTAAACAAGAATCTGTGTGATTTTGTCAGCCTCTTACTGCACAGCATCCTGAATAGACGGGTCCTCCGCAAAATAATCATAAAAACATTTTCCTCCTTTTTGGTGTCTGAAGGACTTTATATGAATAGACACTCTTCACGGATGCATAGTGTACTGCAGGGACATACTGAGGCTGGCAGAGTCAGGAAGAGGGGGGCGCCCTCTTCCTCTTGCAGGACCCACTTCATCTGTCACTTCATAGAATGAGGCACCCCAGCCAAGGCCCTTCTATCCCAGGTCTGAGGACCTCCAGTGACAAGGTCCCCTCAGCACAGATGCAGCTCTCGTAAGGCCTGAAACCAAGCTGGCATTGCACGGAGCGCACAAACTCCCTTTCTGAAAGAAACAACTAGTACCCCACCCTGACTGAACGTAGGTGTAAGAAAGCAGGAAGGGTCCCCCATACTGAGGCAGAGACCCTCCCAGTCACTTGGCCATCTGGGTCCTGACTATGTCTGGCCCCAGCCCCCAGCCTGTTCCCACTGTCCCTCTTTTCAGAGTGCAGACAGAAGGAGCTGCCCAAGCACCCAAGATGCCTGAGGCTCATCTTTGAGGAGAATCGAAGCAAAGGGAATAAGTCGCACCCCTGCGGAAGCCAGGTAAGGAGGCCCCCGAGCCCCTGAGCACAACAACTCGACACCTAGACAGACACACAGCCCACAACACACCGATGGAGTAAAACAATCCGGTACAGATCTCAGGGTTTTAGAAAAATATCCGTACAGCTTCAACCATTATACATACCTGCATGCTTTAAGGAGAGGCTCCGTGGGAGGCAGGATCTGGGTGAGGGTGGTATAGCAGGGAATGGCTACGGCATTGTAGAACCCAAGCTGCCTCCGTGCAAAAACCACGGACAAGAAACAAAAGTGCACATTAGCGATTCTGGTGATACTTCTATTTCTTAAGTGAATGTTCTGTTTCTGAAGCCGAATTATAAGATTAAATGTTCTAGTTTTGCTGTACGTGATATTTGGGTTCCATGAATAGTATTAAAGAGCGTTTTTAAAAATGCATTCTAGAAATAAAACACGTAACGATTCAAAACATATTACAAAAGTTAATACCTGTTGAAATCTAAGACCCAAGTACATTAACTGACATTCTGCTAATAGATCGGCCAGTGGCTACTCAAGGCCTGTGCTTGTCTCCGGTGCCCTCGGTGCTTTCTTGCAGACACTGGAGCGTGCAGCCTGCTATTGCTCGGCGCACATGGCTCCTTCCGCCCTCGGGCTCAGGCTGCCCGCAGTGCGCTCTGCCCGGCTGCTACTCTTAGCTTCGGTGCCTTGTGTGGTCTCCCAATATTTTATTCATCCTTCCTGCCCTCTTATTTGAATTAAAATAAATGTCATTGGTTTTATCATCGTTCTTTCCATTTATTGTTCTTTGAATATATCAGATTTCAAAGTTTTAAAATCTGTAGTACTTTAAACAATTTTATTAGGAATTCTGGGTCACCATGTAAATAAATGACACTACCTCAGACCGGCCTACTGAAGACCTGATGTAAAAGATACACGACAATTAGCCAGAGAACACAGATTGTCGAGTCATAAGTTGCCGGCCAAGTGACTGCAGCATGTACAAGATAAAATGAGCTCTCTAGACGAGGTGACCCCCAATCGGTGACCACAGCTCACCGATTTCTCTAAAATACTGGACTTCACTGAGGTGCATTGAAGCATACAGAAGGCTCTAATTTACGTGGCTCCTTCTTGCTTTCTCCTGTTATAAAGTCTTTCGTCACAGCACTCTTACTAGAATAGCGCCTGTGTTATTTCCATTTTTAACTTTATGGCTTATGCAGAGGCTTTTTATTCTAATATTTAGCAGATGTCATGGAGCAGAAGATCCGAGAAAAGATATTCATTATTAGAAATTAGAGTAGTTCATTATTATGGCAAAAAATAATTTCACAGTAATCAACTATTTAGAAGCAATATGGTTGGTAAAATATTAACGGATTGTAGAAAATTTTATTTAAACCTTTCTTATTCTGTAAATGAAAATCAAACTATTCTAAAACAAAGTATTATCATAACTAAAAACACTAGAATAAAACTCATAGGCTAACAGCATCAGTGAGAAATTTCCAGCTATCCCATGCATTCTGTTGGGATGACTGTTAACTATTTGGATGGAAAATAATTTTAGATCTCTATCTTAAATCATATAACAAGATACATTCCAAATAAGTTAACAAATCAAACGTAAAGTCATAAAAAAGTAACGAAAGAAAATATAGGCAAATATATTTAATCTCAAGGTGAGAAAGAACTTTTCAAATACAATATGAAAAGCAGACACCAAACAGAAAGGACTAGCAGCTGTGACTCCATATATGGGAAAATTCCATAAAGAGTGGTAAAAAGTGACAAAAACTGCAAAATACACTTGCAGTAAACACGATAGGTATTCAGGACCCCTTTCAAATCAAGAAGGAAAAGTGAGCACGCCATCAGAAAAACTAGACAGGGGCATGAGTGGAGGCAATGCCCATTCATTCAGCCTCTTTGTTGTGCTGGTGCCCTCTGTGAGCTGTGGACGTGCCTAAATTTTGTATGAATTAATTTTAAATAAAGTAGGGAAATTTGAGAACTTATCAAAAGCCACCATGCTGTGGATTTTTGAAACATTTTCTAAACTTATCTGTATCATAATTATTTGCCCATGACTTCCTTGTTATGCCATTAGAAGATTAGTTAACAAAAATCATACCCTCAGAACTACATTACGCCACACATACACAGATGCAAAATAATGAGAAACAAGACCTCTGAAAACATTAGAAAAAAAATAAATTATGTAGTAAGACCTGAAAACAGGATAATGTCAACTTACGCTGAGACAAAACGCAAAATGTACTAAAATAGTAAGCATTATTTGTCAGAAAAAAATGGACCTGAATAAAAATCTGTAATGTAACTTTCCAAAAATATCTTTGTTTAACCAATGACAAAATATTTTCTGCTTGTTAAAAATATAACAACCCAAATTCATCCACCCACTCTACTTCAAGTCAGAAAAGAAAGCGTATTGACTGTAACGGCAGCTGTAGAAAGGAGTCACGGCAAAGGCAGGATGAATTCTTTAAATCCACAGAGATTTCCTAACATTGGCCTTATTGTCCCCAAACTCTGTCTAAATGGAGAAGGTTCCTGGTGGTTCTAGGCTGTGTCCCCTGAGCACTAAGTCTCTCCAGGCCACAAGGCAGCCGGACCCTCGGGATTTCTCTCTGGGCTTTTAGCCTTGGGAACAGAATCAGTGCTTGGAGGTGGTGGCCAAACCCAGATTAAAAGTATAAACTCTTTTAGAGTCTACTTTCCTGAGTGTCTTAGCAAGTGAAGGCTCATCTGAGTAGATGATTATTCCAGGGTAAACAGCTGTTCTTTTTCTAGTTCTCAGCTCCTATAAGGTACATTTCTAAAGTTTCTATATTAATCACCAGACCTACCTCGACTATCCTTAACATATTATAAGATGACATATGCTTTCCAATCATGTATGATTTGATGCCCACCTTAAACTATTTGACTTAAGCAATTACAATTTACTTTAATAATTCATACCTGGCCTTGTGGGACTTCATCCTTCTTGTCTCTGTCCATCATAGGAATAGGCTGTATTCCCAATTTCTTCATTTCATCACCCTAAAATAAATGGGGGGAAAATCATGCTTTCTCAAATTTCAAATTGTCATAAAAATTTTCATATTATATAATTATTCCCTTTACTCATTCATTTTCTTCAAAACAAATAATATTTGTGGTTGTTAACCCAAGGAAAAAAATGTCAAAATAATGAAAAACTTAATGTACCATTATTTTGTACTTTATCTTGATTTTCTCCACTACTGAATTACCAGAAGCCCAGCCATCATTACTGGTTTCATTTTGCAGAAGTTAGTGAAAAACGTGGTAATAAGAGGAGATACAGTAAACAGTGAGAAGAAACAATAATAACAAGATACACAATACCCTCCAGGCCCTTCTCTCTTTCAAATGACCTTCCAATGCATGGAACTCAGTGAAGTGTGGCTTTCCAGAGGATATTTACAGAGGAAGAAAAAGCAACAATAGTCTGCTAAAATGTGCTAGTAAGGACATAGAACAACTGACTACACACATCATCCAATTTACACTTATAGGTAATAGTTACTAAAGGTTCACTATGTTGCAGGCACTGAGCTAAGTAATTTGTAAATATTATTTCATTTAACCCTCATGAAATACTTTAAGATATCTTATTCCCACTTTACAGATTTTATAAATTATCTTGCTTTTTATTTGTTAAAGTTAAAATTTGCTACAATCTTCTTCCTTAAGATTTCCTATTTTTCCTAACTCCCCACTCTTCCCTCACATTTCTTTATTATTTTAGTTATGTTAGTCATGTTTTCAGAAATCAGAAGTACAGTCTAGAAACTTTCCCAGACTTGCTAAAATAGGGCCTACAAACAAATTACTATAACCATAATTAGGAATTTTTACATACAGGACCAAAGTACTCATCCTGACAAAGCAAAGCCACTTCCAGCACAGCTGCTGCTCCATTGTTACTGCTTTAATTAAAAATCAGTGGTCTCAAACTTTTTGCTTCTGTATCCAAAGTGAGAGAGACATACTAAGCCCCTTGCTCTCAAAGACCTGACACGTCAAACAAGACAGTTTTTCAAACAAACAGATTTGAATATGTGCTCAAAACAAAAATGCTAAAATGAAAAAGAACCCAGTGCGATGGACCATGCCTATAACGAGGGCTGAGCCAATCTGAGGCTGTAACAGAATGCAGAGGGCAGGAACGCGGTCCAGGCAGCGGCTGTGGGGAACAAAGACCCACATGACAGCAAGGGGCTGAGACAGGAAATATGCCTGCACAGGCAGTGGGCAGGGGCTGGCCACATGGGCTGTCCACACGGAGGTCGATTTTGGTCTGCATTACAGCAGAGGACCTGAGGCAGGGTACTGATGGAATCTGAATTATCATCATCCCTATCTGATAAACTGGCCTGAGGTTAAATACCAAGTGCCAAAGCAGACTTTTAATCTCAAGCAAACTGGCACCAAAGACCACATTATTCGTTATTTTTGCACAAATTCTAAAAGGTAAAGGTGCGGAATTCAGTTAGAAAGCTATGGTACCCCAGGTATGATTTGGTGATGATCATGAGGATAGAGAGAAAAGGCAGGACTTTATAGATACTGGGATCAACTGTTGGGACTTGGTAAATATATTTCTGCATCTTCCTATGGACTATGGTGAGGTCAGTGAAGACTGCGCCTGAGAACATGCACGGAGCCAAATCAACGTCTGTGGACTGAATAACCAGTGAATAATAGAAAGGGAAAAAATCTCCGTTACATATTGGTCACATTTTGGCATTAAAATCTCCAGCTTTTAATCCTGCACCTTCCTGTTGCTTTAAGTTGTCCTTTAACAACTGCACATTTTCCACATTCATCTAGAATATAGAAATCATGTTAGAATCTATAGTTATGCCTTTCTCATAGCAATCCTGTACCTAAACAAAAGGTGCATTTTTAGTATGAGATAAAAAGTTATTTCACAAACAGTGCAAGGTTTTTGCTCCTGCTGGCATTGCTGGAGAGATGGCTTCATGAATTTCCTTTTCTTTTTTAAAATGATCCTTACATGGGATTTATTTAAGTTAATATGTCAGCAACCACAGCTGCAGACTTCAATCTGGGGGAATGTATCAAACAACTCAACGTTTTCTTATCGTGTCATGACTTTTCTTTGCTTCTTGAGAGCTCTTCCAGCATCCTAGCATAACTCTATACAGGTGCCATGGTGTTATACGGTATGGTACTAACACAATGAAAAATATGCAAGAACCACAAGAGATCACTTTTTACTGTAGTAAATGATTTACTGGAGAAACAACTGCTCAGAGATGATTAGTGTCACAGAGTGTCTCAAGCACAGCATTTTAAGTGGATACTTGGAACACTTGAGTTCACCACAATAGCAAAAGGAAGTTGCTGCAAAAGTATTACAGTAGTGCCATATGTACTACAGTTAATTTCATGCAGTTACAATTTAATATGACATCTTTATGTTTGTTTCCATTTCTCGCCACAGTCTATAATAGTGTGTACATAAGTTTTGATAAACTTTAACTTATCTTATATTTGTGTGTATTTTATGGTAGTAAATGACAAAACAGACTAGTATCTACACATACTGTATACATTTATGGCATACCTAAATTAAATTTTTTCAATATTTCTAGGCCACTTTGTTCTGTATTTTTGTCACAAATCTCCAAAAAATCTTCCAATGTATTTACTGAAAAGTATCTGCATAGAAGTGGATGCACACAACTCAAACCTGTGCTGTTCAAGGGTCAACTGTACATCTACATCACTCTTCCTACGAGTCTGACGGTAACTAGGTTCTGACACATACACAATAAAATAAAGAGAAAGCTCATGCGAAACCATGCATACATGATGTGCAAGGCATTCTGGGAGAAATCATGCTAGCAGTATCATCAACTCAAGGCCTGTGATCTTCCTTCAGTAAAAAATACTTTGGCTTTACCATTATGAAGTAAATCAACATGATAAACTCTTCCCGCTAAACTTGTGGATGATTTGCTGTTTATGTTTTACATACATTCTTCCGTATGAGTGAGACAGATGATTGAATCTCCAGCTGCTTTGTCCTCCAAATTTACTTTTATTTCATCAAACCAGAAGAGGTACTCAAAAGAGTTATAGTTTTTTTCACAAAGTAATTTTTGAATATGCAAAGACCTAGGTATTTGTGACTCAAATGGATAGGAGAATTATATTCTACTTACTTACATACAATTCAATAAGCAAATTGAGCAGTACAATGCACATTACTGATAAATTGCATAATTCAGTCAAGAAAATGTGTTAATGTAAGTCATTTATGTGTTGTTTCAGGAGTATTACGAATTAACATTCCATACATTCTGAGGAACTCATAGTTTACAGGTGAGGTGACTATTGATTATATTTACATATTCTCAATTGAGGTGAGGTGACTATTGATTATATTTACATATTCTCAATGTCTATGGTGCAAAACAATCCTCCTGAATATTTAACTGCAGGTGGATATATCCCATATTATGGGATCCTCTGAGTACTTTGTCCAGTGCCTATCTAAAGTAGATGGCCGGTAATGCCTACTGAATGAACGAAAGATCAGTTGTTAAGTAAGATAGCTGTCACACTATTGTTCGGTGAATAAGCTCAGAGAATTAGACACATATGCCAGTAACGTGTAAAAGAATGATCATTCTCTCTTTGTATCTGCATAACGGCTAAATCCTTCAGTATATGATTCACAACAGTTTTCTAAAATAACTATCAACATGAACAACTAAGGTATTCTTAGCATCCATACATTTAATTTCTCTTATCTATGTTAATAAAAGAATCAAGGACATACCTCAGCCCAGAATTCTGCATATATATCATTTGCCGTCAATTTTGTAACAGGCCACAGTTTTGTCACAGAACAAAGATCACAGGCAGTCATCATCAAACCAATTACACGGTCTCTAGAACACAACAATATGACTGGTCAGCATAGCATTTGCACATTTATAATAAGGACTAGAAAGACTTTTGTATTTCAGGAGTGAAGCCTAAGTACGTATTACTTCATGAAGGAAAATGATGGCATTAAAGAGCACATACAAGTAACAGCTAGGACAGTGAATGGAATTAAAAATTAGTGTCATTTAATCACGAGAGTCACTACTATCATGTGTCCTATGAGGAATGCATCATATGTTCCCGTTGCCTCAATGTTACTGAAGAAATCAAGTATAATGTAGGCTCTGGCTAGGCTGTCATCTAAATCTCCTGGTATACATTTATGGCTATGAACCAGGCTTTCATTTTCATTGAATTTTGGAAATTTAGAGCAGGAAGGTATCTTAAGAGAAAATCTATCCCAATCCTTTCATTTTATATTAGGAAAGTCTGAGGTGCACAGATATGAAATGACTTTTCCAAGAGGACAGGGATTTGTGGCAAGGCCAGAGGAGGAGGTGGCTGTGAAACCTGCTCCTCACTTCCCCGTGCAAGTGTGTGCGCTGGGTGCAGCCTCCAAATACTGCGCTTCCCTTTAGCAGATATTCAACACCTGCCTTTCAACCAAAATGACTTTTCCCTTTTCAGCTGCTTGCATTCATAACTATGTGCTCCATGTCTGACTTTATTTTCTAAATATGGCTTGGTTTAATCTTCCCCCTTGAAGAAAAATAATAACTTTAAAAAATTCAAAGACCTATCCCCTACAATTTGAATAGATTTGGTCTAGTGATATGTGGCTATCTATGTGAAGTCTATACTTAACAGAATAATTAAGTGGTAGTAATTAACAAAGTTTAAGGTACAACCTTATCTTTTAAAAAGCAAATTACATAACTGTAAAAGACAAATTATCAACCAGATTACAAAAGTGTTTAATGAGTGAGATGATGCTTTTATTTCTAGCTCCCATCTCAGTTCTAATGAGTTCAAGCAATCCCTGCCGTTAACCACTGTCTCACCTCTTCTAGGTCTACATTCTGCACCTGTGGGCGTAGTCCTCCCCTAGCTCCTAGGCCTGTCTTAACCTGGCAGACAGCACATTAGCAGCATCTATCTGTCAATTTGGCAGAGACTCTGCTCTACTAGTGCTCTGAGCGTATCTCAGCTCAAGCTAAGATGTTGGGATACCTAGAATACCCTGATTCTTATATTACCATGAGTCACAGAGTTCTTTATTTTCCATCAACCCACTTCCTTTAGCCCGTTTAAGTATCATCTCTTTTGCCACCTTACCTTTCGTAAGGGCACATTTCGAGAGGGTTTCTGGTCCTGTATAGGTCAGACTAAATCACTTTACAAACATTGGTTAGACTTATGCATAACCTTCCTGTAACCCCAAACAGATGCCATGTGAAGATTCAAATCCCTTACTTACAGTGATCAGGGAATTATAAGATTTTCTTAATGAGGTACTTTCCAAGAACTTTGTGCCTTGAAGAATATTTATTTTTGGATTTGGACTTCTAAAGTAATACATATATGACTTTTTTTCAACAGGTAAATTCATTTAAACACAAACCAAATGTGAAAAACTACTGTTTACAAATAATTACTTCATATGTTTAAAATAATTCAATTTCATTCATTTATATTCACCAAAATAAGCAACACTTATCATGGTGAAATAATCTAATAAGCTTTATCTCAAAAAACCACTTTCATAAATCTGTAAAACGAAATAAATGTCAATGTAATTGGGCATTATAAAATACATGAAAGCAATTTTCTTGCTGGAAATTATTCCCAACGTAAAGTTGCCAATATAAGGATTGAAAGAATTGCAAAATAGTTATTTAGATTTCACTGTCAAAATTAGACAAAGCACAAAAAATAAAACAGATTAGAAATTTGGCATTAAATGTCTTTAATAAATATAATTACTCATTTTTTACTCCCAATTACAAACCTGTCAGATGGCCTTGGCAGTACAGGAATATTGATATTAATTGGAATCAACATTGTATTTCTATCCATGAACGGAATGTAGAACCAACTGCTAACTGGTACTGATACTTAATTCCAAACCTGCTGTAATAACCCACTGTGAAAGGGATCGCGTTTATGCTAAGTGTAGGCTTGTATGATCTCATATAACCTAGTCACTAAAAACAATGAAGTGAGAGCCCAACACTATGCCTATGATAAAATGATTCCTACTCACATCATTTCCGAAAGTTTAACTACAGTCACTTGTCCTCAAAAGTTCTGAATGGCTGAATGTATCAGGCAGTTATAGCAATGAACGAAATAGACCGTGTTCTCATAGCACTAATGTTCTAGTAGGGAAAGGCAGATGATCAAAGGTCAAAACTTTCATGAAGCAAGTGCTGGGTAAAAAATACACAGAGAGAGAGAGGGAACACCACGTGAAAATCTGTGAGGGAGGGCCAGCAGAGAGGGGTGCGTGTGAAGTCCTAATGTGGAAACAAGGAAGGCAGGTTTGAGGAACGAAAAGGAACGGCATTCTGGCGGAGACACAGTGAGTGAGGTGAAACACAGAATGGAGTTAAGTTTGGAAAAACAGGCTGGAGACAAGATAGGAGTTTAAGTTTCATTCCAAGTTTGATGATAAAATCTTGGTGGCTTTTCTCAGATAAGTGGCCTGATACAGGTATTAAAGAGAACTACTCAGGTCTGCTGGGTGGAGATGACTTTTAGACCTGAGAAGGGCCAAGGGCAGATTTGGAGTGGTCACTTAGGAGGATACTACGGTAGTTCAGATAAGAGGTGAGGGCAGCTTGAATTATGGTGACAGTAGCGGGATGGGGGAGTGGGAGGATTCCAGACATTAGAAGCAGAGCCAAATGCAAATTATTAACACCCAATAGAGTTACAAAGCAAGGCCTCTCTCTCTCCCATCTTCCTTTCCTTTTCCTTCCTTTCTCCCCCACTCTCATGTATTAATTATCCCAGACCAAGTGGAGTAGACAAAGAACACAGGCTCTATCACAGGTGTGTGGATATTCCAACCTGAAAGAGGTAGGCATCTCTCCCTAGCGTGCATGAATGCCTTCTCAGTGCCATCTTATTTCAAGATTTTCTTCCCACATCAGATCATGGAATCACAGAACTTTACCAAAGGAAGGCAAAATAGGCCACACAGCCTGTGTAACTTCAGGTGAGTTACTGATGGGCAAGAAGGAAGCCCAGCCCTCCCACACCGCCCCCAGTCCCATGCGGCACACTCTGTAAACTTAGCCAGCCAAGGCATATGCTATTTTGTTGGAAAAGAACAGTCATTCTCTAATTTTATTGAGACTCTTTGAAATTTCTTTTGAATTTCTATATTCAAAAGTATACTGATGTATAAGCAAAGACCAGATTTCTGTTATGAGGTAGTCTTAATTATAACTGTTATAGTGGTTAAATGATATAAGTGGTTAACTAAAAAGCAAACATGTGGGGGATGCACAGTAGATGTTTTGTTTAGAAGCTGTCATCTGGCCTCATTTTAATTATTTTATTTTAAAATAAAGTCATGCATAGAATTTGAAAAGAAACTAGGTTAAATTCTTTTTTCTTTAAATTATCTTAAACTTTTTCTTATCTTGTTTTTAAATTCATCTTCAAGGGATTTTAAATCATTAGGTTGAGTAATTTAAATCATATCTATAGTAACTACTATACTTTCATCAAAATGTGACCCATTTTGACTAATTTATTAAAGATTAAACTAGCCTAAGGATAATACAGTTTTTCTAAAAATATTATTTGAACAGCTGCATACTCAAAATCATAGAAAATATTTTAGAATCTTACTGTTTCCAATGACATAAACAACTTTCATACAAGTATAAACATGATATAGTAATTATCTCACTAAAATAAACTTTAAGTACCAAAATCTTAATTTAATAAAACACTAAATATGTTGCTTCTTTTAAAAATACCATTACAGAGAGCAAAAGAAATTATAAATGAATGGAAAATGAATCTCAGGTAAATGAGTACCACAGAGGGAACTGCTGTTGTTAAAGTTGATAACAGAATCCTTGTGTTATTCCTGGAGTTAACACCATTTACGTGGTCTCACAGAGTACCATAACTTTAAATCAAATGGGAACAGTTGTGCTCTTGCTTTAGAACTTTGGTTCCCCACATTTCAGGTCCTTCAGTTGAAACATCAAACATTCTGAGCAGGAGGCCTTTCTGCACTCACAGTGCTGCAGCAGGTAAAGACTGGAGGCTGCTGCCACATTTGGGAAATGCTAAAGAAATTGCATTACAGTATTAAAAAAAACAAACCACGCATCACACAGACACATTTGTTGTTACTCAAAGTTCACAGCAATAGCTGTGGAAAAATATAAACTTTTCGAGTTCTATTTCTGAATTATTTGAAGAATAAAATAATTAACAAAGAATTGTTCACATGTTTAAAACTGTACCCTTTCTTTGATGTGGACATATATTTAAGTTAAGAAAAAACTCCAAGGGAAGTTGAGTAACGGGATTGCCTCTGAAGGGCATAAATATTCTCTGGGACTAAGAGAAAAAACATTTTCATTTGTATATTTTCTAATGATTTAAGAAAGATAACAAAAAGAAGAGAACTTATGATTTTCAAAAATCACAATTTCAAATTATGAAATTAGTTTATCTTTACAATTTGTGTTTAAGAAAGGCAGTTCCTAAATGAAATACATGAAAGTAAAACTTATAAAAACTACCCACAACTTCCATATTTGTCATTTTAATATTTAAAAGGATAAAAAGGATACTTTTACTTGATATGATATCATAGCCTAAAATGCACTATGGTTTTTTCTACATTTTCTGAACCTGGTTCTATTTAGTCATAACAAGACTATGCTTGCTAATTTCAATAAAAAACAATAATTGTACTTTTGCCTGCCCTTGGCTTGAGTTCAGAGCTGGTTTCCAGACATGACATTTGCTTTTAGTTGTAGTCAGGAAAAGTGCTTTGAAGGGAAATTCCAGTGCAGAAATCAAGCAGTTCATGGATGATTTCTCCTTCTCTCTTTGGTGACCCTGTATTACATTTCCTCTCTATCTTTTCTGTTACTAGAAGGTCCTTTTGCATAAGCTAGATTTAAACTGTCTGATAGAGTTGTTCCCCACCCAAATCTCACCTTGAATTATAGTTCCCATAATCTCCACATGTTGTGGGAGAGATGAGGTGGAGATAATGGAATCACAGGGGCAGTTGCCCCCACCCTGTTCTCGTGATAGGGAGTTAGTTCTCACAAAAGCTGATGGTTTTATAAGGGGCTTCCCCCTCCACTGGCCACTGATTTTTCTCTCTCCTGCTGCCATGTGAAGAAGGATGTCTTTGCTTCCCCTTTTGCCATGATGGAAGTTTCCTCAGGCCTCCCCAGCCACGCTGAACTGTGAGTCAATTAAACCTCTGTCCCTTATAAATTATCCAGTCTTGGGTACTTCTTCATAGCAGCATGAGAATAGACTAAGGCAGTAAGTTGGCATTGAAAGAGTGGGTTACTGCCATAAAGATACATGAAAATATGAAAGTGACTTTGGAACTAGGTAACAGGCAGAGGTTAGAACAGCTTGGATGGCTCAGAAGAAGGCAGGAGAATGTGGGAAAATTTGGAACTTCCTAGAGACTTGTTGGAACTTCCTAGAGCTCAAACAACAGGAAGATGTGGGAAGATTTGAATCTTCCTAGAGAGCTGTTGAATGGCTTTGACCAAAATGCTGATAGTGATAAGGATAATGAAGTCCAGGCTGGTCCAGGTGGTTGCAGATAGAGATGAGGAACTTGTTGGGAACTGGAGTAAAGGTCACTCTTGCTATGCAAAGAGACTGGTGACATTTTACCCCTGCCCTAGACATTTGTGGAACTTTGAAGTTGAAAGAGATGATTTCGGGTAACTGGTGGGAGAGTTGTCTAAGCTGCAAAGCATTTAAGAGAAAGTAGAGCACAAAAGTTTGAAAAATGTGCAACTTGATGATGCAATAGAAAAGAAAACCTCATTTTCTGGGGAGAAATTCAAGCCAGCTGCAGAAATTTGCTTAAGTAGCCGGGACTGAGTGTTAATCACCAAGACAATGGGGAAAATGCTCCAGGGCATGTAAAAGACCTTCATGACAGCCCCTCCCATCATAAGCTCAGAGGCCTATAAGGGAAAAATGGTTTTGTGGGTTTCTCCTGCTCTATGCAGCTTTGGGACATGGTACCCTGTGTACCAGCTGCCTCAGCTCCAGTGGTGACTATAAAGGGCTAATGTACAACTCAGGCTGTTGCTTCAGTGGGTGCGAGCCACAACCCTTGGTGGCTTACATGTGGTGTTGGGCCTGAGGGTGCAGAGAAGTCAAGAACTGAGGTTTGGAAACCTCTGCCTAGATTTCAGAGGATGTATGGAAAAGCCTGGATGTCCAGGCAGAAGTTTGCTGCAGGGGCAGGGCCCTCAGGGAAAACATCTGCTAGGACAGTATGGAAGGAAAATGTGGGGTCAGAGCCCCCACACAGAGTTCCCACTTGGATACTGCCTTGTGGAGCTGTGAGAAGAGGGCCACTGTCCTCCAGACCCCAGAATGGTAGATCCACCTACAGCTTGCACCATGGGCCTGGAAAAGCTGCACTCAATGCCAGCCCATGCAAGCAGCTGGAAGGGGAACTGTATCCTGCAGAGCCACAGGGCAGAGCTCCCGGAGGCTGTGGGAGCCCACCTCTTGTATCAGTGTGAACTGGATATGAGACATGGAGTCAAAACAGATCATTTTGGAACTTTAAAGTTCAATGACTGTTCTACTGGATTTTGGACTTGTATGGGGCATGTAACCCCTTTGTTTTGACAAATTTCTCCCACTTGGAATGGCTGTATTTACCCAATGCCTATATCTCTACTGTATCTAGGAAGTAACTGACTTGCTTTTGATTTTCAGGCTGACAGATGGAAGGAACTAGTCGTATCTCAGCTAAGACTATAGACTTGAACTTTTCAGTTAACACTGAAATTAGTTAAGAATTAGAGGGACTGTGGGAATGAAATGATTGTGGTCTGAATTAAAAGGATGTGAGATCTGGAAAGGGCCGGGGTAGAATGAAATGGTTTGGCTGGGTCCCCACCCAAATCCCATCTTGAATTGTAGTCCCCCTACTCTTGTGTCATGGGAAGGACCAGGTGGAGGTAACTGAAATATGGGGGCAGTTTCCCCAATCCTGATCTCATGATAGTTAGTTGTCATAAGAGCTGATGGTTTTATAAGGGGCTTCCCTCTTCGCTGGGCACTCATTCTTCTCTCTACTGCTGCTATGTGAAGA
The DNA here is from genome assembly GCF_001604975.1 of Cebus imitator. Classification (NCBI taxonomy): domain Eukaryota; kingdom Metazoa; phylum Chordata; class Mammalia; order Primates; family Cebidae; genus Cebus; species Cebus imitator. The sequence goes on from NW_016108311.1 coordinate 96,019, forward strand.
AGGATGTGTTTGTTTCCCCTTCTGTCATAATTGTAAGATTCCTGAGGCCTCCCTAGCCATGCTAAACTGTGAGTCAATTAAATCTCTTTTCATTATAAATTACTCAGTCTTGGCTATATCTTTATCAGCAGTATGAGAATGGACTAATACACTGCCTAAAAATTGATTTCTAGGACCCTAAATTCACTTGTTAGTCTTTGCTATTTATAAAGTCAACAAATTATTATTATGTGTAAGGTATTTGTGAAGTCAGCACTGTATGTCTCATGCAAACAAATTATTCATCTGCATTTGAAACACACATGATAGTAATTGTCATAAAAATTGGGCTTTGGTTGTTTCATTTTTAAAATAAAAATCATAAAATTCATCTAGTGTCTTTAATCACAGTTGTGGTCAAAATGTCACTATAAGTAAATAACATAGTAAATATCAGAGGTAGGTGGTAAGGGCCACTGGTAAGGACAAAAGTGGGAAGCAAGTGTCAGAAGATTAGGACTTCCAGCAAAAGTCAAGAGAATGTAACTCCAGCTCTAGAATGAATGAAACAATGGCTGAAATTTTTTTAAAAAAATTACCAGGACAAAAAATGTCAATGATCAAATATATAACACGAGTATATGATCACATTATACAGTCTGTAACTTAAATCACTTGCCATTTTGGATTATTTGTTTACTTGAGAAGTATTTGCTGAACACCTCCTATGTGCTAGCCACTGTCACAGTTATCTATATCTCTGGCCTTATCGCTACACAAAAGCCCAGAATGTGATTCCTTCCATCACATGACATTCCATCCTTGCACCAAGGATGGTGTGCCACGTAATTTATGTTCAAGCCAATACGGTTTTGAGAGTAAAAATCCGTACTGCTAGAAATTATTTCAGCCCAACAGGTATTCGCTGAGATTGGTTCAGGCAAACTGCGGAGTGTGGTCACTCCAATTTTAGCATGAAATATCCATAAAATAAATGAAGAAAATATAAAATTAGAGAATTTTTTTTGGGGGGGATTGAGTCTTGCTCTGTTGCCCCAGGCTGGAGTGCAGTGGTGCAATCTCAGCTTACTGCAACCTCCACCTCTTGGGTTCAAGCGATTATTCTGTCTCAGCCTCCCAAGTAGCTGGGATTACAGGTGCCTGCCATCAGGCCTGGTTAATTTTTGTATTTTTAGTAGAGACAAGATTTCACTATGTTGGCCAGGATGGTCTCTAACTCCTGACCTCAAATGATCTGCCCAACTTGGCCTCCCAAAGTGCTGGGATTACAGGCATGAGCCAGCATGCCCAGACAATTTGTGAATTATTCTTAAAATATTAACTTTATGTATTAATTTTTCCACTAAATAAAAATGCATTTATAAGTTGCACCTTTCTCTCTTTCTATGGTACAGAAATACATTGATTCTTAATACAAATAAGGATGCTTGGCTCTATATATTAGGCAGCTTGAGTTCTTAGGCCAAGTTTACCATTTATTTCTTCAAATGAAAGAAATAGTTCTTCTGTGTTTTTGTATTAATTCTAGATAGAAAGGAAGAGGCCACCACCCATGGGAGTAATTTTAATTGACATCTCCAAAAAAGATCTTACAAAAATATTACCATATTTTAGCTATAAAGTTTCCAACAAATCAGAAAAATTGATTCATTAAAAGTAAAAAACAAATGAAACTAAGTTGGATATTTACCAAGCTAATAAACAACAAGCATTTTAAAAATTATAGTTCCATTTTTAACAGATGGTGCTGGAACAACTGGACATCTGAGTGCCAAAAAAAAATGCATCTAGACAGAGACCTTAGAATCTTTAGAAAACTTAATTCAAAATGGATCACAGACTAAAATATAAAACACAAAACTGTAACACAGTTATATATAACACAGAAGAAAAACCTACTTCATCCAGAATTTGGTGATGACTGTTAAATACAACACAAAGGCATGATTCATGACAGAATAAGCTAGACTTCACCAAAAATTAAAAATTTATGCCCTGCAAAAGACACTGTCAAGAGAGTAAAAAGACAAGCCACAGGCTGAGGGAAAACATTAGCAAAGGGTGTACCTGATCAAAGACTGTTACCACAAATGTACAAAGAAACCTTAACATTCAACAATAAGAAAACAATACCCAAATATTGCTGTTTTCATGTTTAATCACTACATATGATACAAACCTTATCTTGCCATAATATTATTTTTGCTTAAACCATTCATTCACTTTTTAGAAAAAACAGAAAAAGTACTCTGTTAATCTGTTCTATTTGCCTACATATTTGCTACTTGACCTTCCTACAGATTGAAGTTTTCATCTGGTAATTCATCACCCTGAGGTTTTTCCTTTAGTATGTCATGTCTTTCAAGTCTGCTGACAACATATTCTCCCAGGTTTTATCACAAAAATGTCCTTATTTCAGCCTCCTTTTTTGAAGAATGTTTCTAATGGATATAGCATTTGAAACTGACAGTGCTTTCAGTATGTCCATGTTTTTGCTCTCCACAGTTTCTGGTCAGAAACACGTTGTCATGCATAGTAGTTTCCTATTTGTTAAGTGTTGTTTCTCCCTGGTACTTAATTATTTCAAATTTATTTTGGGCTCAATTTTATAATTTCCACTTCTCTGTTAAATTCTGCGTTTTTTTCACTCCTTAAGATCAATTTTTAACACCTTGGACATATTTATAGTAGTTGCTTTCAAGTCCTTGCCTGCTAATTCCACAATCTGTCATCTTGGGCTCTGTTTTTCCTGATTGCTTGTGTTTTCTTGATTGTGAGTCCTTTTTTCCCGCTTCTTTATATTTGTAGTAAAGGACCATTATAGTAAATACTTTAATTTTGGTGGGCTATATGTAATATCTGTCACATATCTTCGTTTTATGTCCTTTTTTGTTTAACAGTGGATTAAAAATGTAAACTCATCCCAGTTCATGAGCTGTGTAAACAGACAGGGCACAACGACATGGTCTGAAGCTTTAGGGTACCAACTCCTACATCTGACAGTTCATTGTGAGAAATCTGGGTCATGATGTCTCCTTTTGAGTTTTGTTGTGCCAGGTTGTTACTTCACTAATGGATCTCCCCAGTCCTGTGGAAGTTTGGGTTTAGGCTTTGGTTAGGAGAATGAAGTATTGTCTTTCTTCCAAAGTGTGGTCCATACCCACGATATGACTTTGCTGATACTCTATCCTGTGGTATGGACAAGCTGTCTCTACTCTAGATGAGCTGAAATTCTGTTTCCAAATACTGTATGATCCCTACTATCTCAGTGGGATGCTCAACTCTGCACTCTGTGGCACTCAACTGCTGTGCTAGGACCTGTGAAATCCCAATCCAGGTATGAGAAACAGCCCCAGCCACTGACCCATGAGGAGCTTCTGCAGATTCCTGGCACCTCAGCAGAATTCCCCTCTCCCAGATTCTACCCAGTGCTACTATAAGGCTCTGCTTTAGCTCCACTACCCTGTGCTAGAGTCAGGAAATTGTCCCCAACTAGATAAATGTGGGAGTTGAAATGTCTCCCTTTTCTCAAGGACTATATTCCTTTATCACCTACCATCCACTATCAGTTGCCTAGAGGTACTCCCATGAAGAGTAGATGTTGTGCTAAGAGGCAATTGAGAGGACATGGATAGAATTACTGGAGATACAGATTCAACTGTAGTTTGGAAAGTTTGCTGAGGAGAAACTGGGAAAGAGGTGGCTGGGAGGAGTCATCCTATGGTGAGACAAATCTCAAATAACCGAGCGAAGGAAATGGGCCTCAAAAGGAGCCCACATTTGACTGAATCTGTCTGTAAAGCAGTATCTCCTCAGAGCACTGTTGTAAACAATAAAGCCACCAGCTGATGGCTGCTGGAACTTAAGAGTAAGGAACTTAAGAGACAGTCAAAGAGACATGCCAAAACAACTGTCCTTCCAGGGTGACTGTGGGCAAACCAGCGCTGTCCCCTTTGAGGATCAACATCAAAGGCTTAATACTGGGAGGCTCATTACTTAAGGGCAAAAGACAATTTTCTTCCCCACTAAGATCAGGAACAAGAAGAATGTCTGCTCTTGCCACTTATATTCAGCACGAGCCAGACAATTAATAAATAGAAAGAAAAGGAAAACAGAATAAAAGAGAATTGTACAACTATCTCTATTTGAAGATGACATAATCTTATTTGCTTACACAGACGCCTAAGCATTAGACGTATTAAATGAGATCATCAAGGTTTCAAGATACCAGATCAGCAGTACAAAAATAAATAAACAGGCCTAAGAGACATGTAGAGAGCACTCCACCCAACGACAGCAGAATATATATTCTTTTTGAGTATACATGGAACATTACCCAGGCTAAACCAAATGCTAGGAAATAAAACAAGCCTCATCAGATTTAAAAGGATAAAAATAATACAAAATAGGTTCTCTGGTCACAAAGAAATCAACAACAAAAAAGAAATCTGGAATCTTCAAAAGGTTATGGAAATTTAAAAACACATTCTTATAGGACTGTTATGGGCTACATTTTGGTCCCCAAAGAGATATGTTGAAGTTCTGACAGTTCCTCAGAATGTGACTTTATACAGAAGTAGTGGTCTTGCAGACATAATTAGTTAAGATGAGGAAATACTGGAAAAGTGTGGACCCTTAATACAGTATGACAGGTGTTCTTATACGAGGAGGAAAGTGGTACAAAGAAAGAAGGACACCAGGTGAATACACAGAGACACACAGGGATCTCATTACTGACACATGATGATGGAGGCAGAGACTGGAGTGATATGCTCAGAGACTACAATGCCAAAAGTTGCCAGTATCTGTTAAAAGCTAGGAGAGAATCATTGAACTTACTGTCTTTCTGAACCCTCTAGAAGGAGCTAACTTTGCTGGTACCTAGATTTCAGACTTCTAGCCTTAAGAATTATGAGAAAATAAATTTCTGTTGTTTTAAGCCACCTGATTTGTGATTTACTTTGTTATAGCAGTCCTAGAATATGAATACAATAATAACTGTATCAAAGAAGAAATTAAAAGGGAAATGTGAAAATCCCTTGAGATGTATGAAAATAAGGATACAATGTATCAAAACTCATGGGATGCCGTTAAGCAGTATGCAGAGGAACATTTAGAGCTGTAAATGTCTATATTCAGAAAGAAGAAATAATTCAAATCAATAACCTAATCTGCCTTAAGACACTAGAAAAGGAGGAGCAAACTAAAACTAAAGCAAAGAGAAGGAAGCAAATAAAGATTACAAAAAAATTAATGAAATTGGGAAGAGAAACACAGAGAAAATCAATGATGCCAAAAGCTGGTTATTTGAAAATATTGACAAAACTGATAAACTTTTAAGCTAGACTGACCAAGAAAAGAGAGAGAGGGAGAGGGAGAGAAAGAAAGAAGATTCAACTTAAGAACAGAAATGAAAAAGGAAACTTTACTACCAATCTTATAGAAATAAAAAGGATCATAAAGAACTACAGTGAACAACTGTATGCCAATAAAAGTAGACAATTTAGTTGAAAATGGACACATTTCTAGAAAGACATGAATGACTAAATCTGACATAAGAAGAAATAGTCAATGTGAATAGACCTATAACAAGTAAAAAGACTGAATTAGTAGTCAAAGGGAAAAAACAATAACCACAAAGAAACATCTATACCCAGGTGACTTAAATGGTAAATTCTATCAAACATTTGAAGATGAATTAATAAAAATTCTTCATAAACTCTTCCAAAAAATAGTAAAGGAGGGAATACTTCCCAGCTAATACCATGAGGCCAGTGTTACCCTGACACAAAAGTAAGACAAATACCACAAAAAAGAAAAGGGCTCGTATAATGTATGAATACAGGACTATCAGGCCAAATCCAGCAATATATAAGACAATTATACATGATTATTACATGATATCTATCACAGGAATGCAAGGTTGGCTTAACATCTAAGTATTAATTAATCTAATGCACCTTACTAATAGAATAACAAAAACTGCTTGATAGTCAATAGATGCAGAAAAAGCATATGAAAAAATTCAACACCCATTCACAATTAAAAAACACTCTACAAACCAGATGTAGTAGGAAACTTCCTCAATCTGATAAAGTTCATCTATAAAATACCCATACCTAATATCATACTTAATGGAAAAAGACTAGTTTCCCCCTGAAATCTGAAACCAAAAAAGGATGTCTGCTCTTGTCACTGAAATTCAGCATAAGTCAAGCCAATTATTAAATAAAATGAAAGAAATGACAGATTCCAAAGACAATTGTACAACTATCTCTATTTGAAGATGACATAATCTTCTATGAATATAGAGAAGCCTAAGCAATCCACCAAAAAATTATTAGAAGAAATGAGTTCATTAAGGTGTCAAGATATAAGATCTGTAGTACAAAAATCAACTATTTCAACATACTAACAATGAACAATGTGAAAGTGAAATTAAAAAGTAATTCCATTTACAATATTATCAAAGCAATAAAATCTTTAGTAATAAATTTAACAATAGAAGTACAAAATGTGGGCCAGAAAACATCGTTGAAAAATATTAAAGAAAAAGTAATTAAATTGAAAAACATCCCATATTCACAGACTTAATATTAAGATGGCGCTATTTCCCAAATTGATTTACAGATTCAACATAATATGTATTTGAATCCTAGCTAGCTTTTCTGTAGAAATTGACAAGCTGATTCTAAAATTCACATGGAATTGCTAGAGAGCCAGAATAGTGAAAGCAATATCAGGAAAGAAGAGAGAAAGTGGGGATCATAAACAGAAAAGCACTTAACTGTCATTCTACATATTTTTAACTCAAGATAATACAAGTTGACACAGACTGTTTCTTTCCCTAAATATTAATATGTTAAATCCTAGTGCCGAAAGCATTAGTATTTGGAGGTGGGACTTTTGGAAAGTGATTATATAATGAAGGTAGAGTGCTCATAAATGGGATTAGTTCCTACATAAAACAAACCATAGAGAGCTCCCTCTCTTCTTCCATCAGGTGAGGTGGCAGCTAGAAAATGGCTCTCCATATACCAGAAAACAGGCCCTCCCTCAAATTGAGACACTCAAACTGCCAGTAGCTTGATTCTGGAATAATCAGCCTCCAGAAATGTGAGAACCATTTATAAGCCACCCAATCTGTGGTATTTCATTATAATAGCCTGAAGAGACTATGACACAAATATAATCTATAAATAAAGAACATATTGATTTCTATGCCTGATGTAGGAAAATTTGATTGGAAAAGGCTAAAGTGGTGGCAGACATTTTTTATACCTTTACTGTGACTCTGGTAGTAGTTGCATTTGCCAGAACTTAAAATTAGTGTAATTATAACTCAGTGAAGTTACTTTAACAATCATCTTTTGTGTCTTGGCCAGAAAGAAAATACTGATCAACTATAAAATTTTAATTTAATGGTTATATTCTTTTTACAACAATCCAAAGAAGTCTCTAGGAACAAAATAAAAAATAAGCAAACATCTAAAATATTTAGAAATTAGAAAATTGCTTTAAAATAACCTTTACATCAACAAGGAAACAAAGGCAGAAATAATCTGAAAACCAAGGAAAAGTACTTCATCAAAATTTGCAAGGTATAGTTCAATCAACCCTCAGATTATAACACATATAATCTGATTATTTCATTACTATTCAATCAGAGAAACACGAAAAAACCCCAAAAGTGTAATGAAAGCATAAAAATAAAAGTTAAATGTAATGAAAGAACAGATAATGAATAAATGAAAAATTTTATAAAAGTTAGTTTTATAAAAAAGGAATAATTAAAAATTCCAGATGAGTCAGATTATGCAAGAAAGGAAGAAATAAAAATAGAAAACACTGAAAATTAGATAGAAATACAAATGTAATATCAATTGAATTTTAAGTGAAAATAATCTGTGCATATATTTTTATATGAAGTTTTAAATCCCAAGGCAAAAGATGACTTTTGTAGTACAATACATTGCCCAAGAGATAGAAGAAATTGGCAAAAACAAAACAAAGACCCCAAACTATAAAAGACATGGAAAGTTTGTTGAAGATTTTCATTTAAAAAGGTGACAGCTGAACACTATGGCTCATGCCTGTAATCCCAGCGCTTTGGGATGCTGAGGTGGGAGGATCACTTGAGCCCTGGAGTTCAAGACCAGCACTGTCAACATAGCAAGACTCTGTCTCTAACAAATAATAAAAAATGTAGCCAGGGATGATGTTGTTTGCCTATAGTCCCCGCTCCTGGGCTACTTAAGACAGGTGGGACAATTGCTTGAGGCTGGGAGGTAGAGGCTGCAGTGAGCTGTGGTCGTGCCACTATACTCCAGCCTGGGGACACAGCAAAACCCTGTCTCAAAAAAATTAAATTAAATTAATATTGAAAATAAAAAGGTTACTAAATAGTTTCACGAATGAGTATTTTCCAAAATGGTTAAATTAATCTTCCCAAAATGGTTAACAATAGTTATTTAAAGTCTTCCAGATAAGAAAGAAAGATCAATAGTTTATAGCAAATTATAATGAACAAAAAAGACAACCATATAACAAAATTAATAGATTACATGTAAATATGCTAAAAAAGAAAAATTTTATTTCCTCTGGGTATTAAAAAACTAAATCCATGGGAAAGTAGAGTTCAATAAATTAATTAGTTGCACAAAATTAGAAAATTTAAAAATCTATTCATCAAATAGGAAATCGGTAACACCAAGAAATTAGAGAAAAACCTTCTATCAGTGGAACATGGATACAGATAAACATTATACATGATAAACAAGATTTATCAAAATATATTAAATACTTCCTTAAAAAGTAAAACTCTAAAATCATATCTATTGAAGTCATGCATATATTAGATGTGATTGCTTTCTTCACAATAATCTAATATTGTGTTATAAGTTCTAGCTATGCAGTCAGATAAGAAAGCAAAATATATACAAATATGAGAAAAGTGGGTTAAATTTTTTATTTGTAGATGACATTACCATATGCCTTAAAAAGCAAGAGACTAAAAATAAAACTTTTCAGCTGATAAAGAGTCTATAATTAAATGACCAGATACAAAACAGTTTTAAGATTCTGGTAATAATAATAAATTCTAGATAGGACTAAAAACAAATCTTGAAGTTGTTGTTCTAGTACCTAAAAACAGGAGTAAGTGGGAGAAGATTTAAACTTTGAAAGGCGGGACTATACTGGGTGAGATCCTTATTTATACAGCTTTTCTACTAAGGGAATGTCATAAATACAGCCCAAAAGAAAGTCAGTGTGCAGCTGAGAAGGTAGAGAGTTTGGAGATGTCAGAGCACACAAAAGTTGAGGAGGGAAATCCGAGAAAGTAAAGAGAACCACAGAAGCGGAAGTCCCCAAATTTGAATTCTTATTTCTTTCAAATCCTTGACAGAGGACACCAAGGCCAAAACAGAAATGTAACCACCCAACTAAAACTTAAAGGGACATATTCATATATTTAAGATGATTCATGAGAAATGTAACTTGCCACTAGGATAAAAGTTGATTAACTTCAGAGAAACACACCAGCATCCAGAAAGATATTGGAGCATGTTATCCACAGTGGAATATACAAATATAAAAAGTTCTAGCCATGTAAAGAAATGGAATATTACATGGTCTAGAGTAAAATCAGTCAACAACACAAAACTCATAGAAAATCCAGATAGAGAAAATTCAGACAACAATTTCTAAATAACCTACAGATATGTTAAGTAATCTTCAGGAAAATATATATTTAGAAAAAATAGTTGAAGAGATGGAGAATTTCAGGAGAAACATAGCAGCTATAAAAATGAACCAAAAAGAAATCCCAGAACTTTAAAATCTTGTGTGTGTGTGTGTGTGTGTGTGTGTGTGCGTGCATCTGTGTGTATTTTTAAAAAGTCTCCACATGAGGTTAACAACAGATAGGACAGAATATTAGGAAAAGAACAGTGAGATCAGACAGATAACAAATTGCCCAAACCATTACCAGTGAAAAACCACACAAAGCCTTAATAACCTGTAGCACAGTATAAAAAGGTCCAACGGAAGTGTCAGAGTATCGGAAGAAAAGAGACATAATGGGGCAGAAAAAGTATCTGAAAAAATGTAATGCTTTAAGCTCCTCTAAACTTCACTGAAATCAGCAGCCTGCTGACCTAGAAACCTCAGAGGACACCATGAAGAATGAACGTAAAAGTGGTCAGGGTAAAATGACACGGCACACAGGGGAAAAACAACTGCCAACTTTTCCTCAGGAAAACAAAATTAAAATAAAATAAAATTAAAGGTGGAGGCCAGAAGACCATTTACTGACTTTCGTGAAATCTTGAAAA
>NW_016108312.1:0-9362 GCF_001604975.1 Cebus imitator
CATAGGTGGGTGTTGAACAGTGAGAACACATGGACACAGGGAGGGGAGCACTACACACTGGGGTCAGTTGGGGGGAAATAGGGGAGGGACGGTGGCGTGTGGGGAGCTGGGGAGAGATAGCAAGGGGAGAAATGCCAGGTGTAGGTGATGGCGAGGGAGGCAGCAAATCACCCTGCCACGTGTGTACCTATGCAACAGTATTGCATGTTCCTCACATGTACCCCAAAACCTAAAATGCAATAAAATAAATAAAAGGGGAAAAAAAATTCCAACTTCAAAAAATGTGAAAAAAAAAAGAAATTAAAGATAATCTCAAATTGGGATAAGTCATTGAAACACACATAAAGCAAATATGTCAAAAGGAGCATTATTCATTTTTTGTTGTGTTTTTGTTTTTTGTTCAACCACAGTAAGCAGACAGAACATGGCATTAGCTGGCCTGGTGATCATTTCATATATTTTGAAAAAAGTGAAAATCCAAATACTTAAGGAATACATTATACCATTGTCTTGTAATGTAGGCTGAAACTCCATCAGTATCCTCTCAGATGTGAAACTAAACAATATTGAAATTGTATCCTTAACAAAAAAAGGAAGATGTCTTTCTCACAGTGACAGTGTTAGTTTCACACATTAAGAATTTAAGCTAACACCTCTGTTGAATTCACTAACTCCTTAAATCAGTCTGTAATCTGCATTTACAGGCAGTTATAAAAAATTTCCAGTACCTACTGAAAACAGAGAACTTTCACATTCAGTAATCCTCAACTAAATACCAGCTATGTCCAAGGCCATACCAGCCTCAACCCACCTGATCCATGCTCTACTCTAGTACCAGCAATGTGTCAGACATAATGTTCGATCCCAGCACTAAGACTCCACCGAGACCTCAAGTTAGTGACAGACGGATAAGGGGTATCGTGAAAAACTGGGAAATAGTTTGTATATCCAAAAATTAGGCCTTGAAATCAACACAGGGTCTCATATTTGAACATTGCTTTTAGCACTATGTTAATACTAAATCATCAGATCAGAAATATGTCAAATCCTCTTAAAATGTCAGAAAGGATTCCAGGCTAGAAATGCATGACTGATTTAAGTTATTGTGAGAGAATCAAAATCATAAATTAATGCCTCAGATCAGATTAGCATTAAATTAATGGTGATATTAAATTAATGGCAAGTATTTCAGGAAGAGATTGATTTTGAAAGTGCCACAATTCACCATTGCCATCCTACAGCAGACTTTTAGGCAGCTTCATTTTATTTGAATTAAGGTATTAACATATTTTAAATCATGAGGCCTAGGATAGCGGAAAGAAAAAGGATAAGAGAAGGTGAAAAGTCAAAAGTAAATGGTTACTTCCACACGCCTTAAGAGATTAGGAGGTCTCAGAGTTTGGAATTCCATCTGTAAGTCCACAACAACATAAACGTTTATTTGATGGGGGAGGGTAGGAGAAGGGCCAGTGAGAAAAGATAACTATTGTGTGTTGTGTTTAATACCTGAACTATGAAACAACCTGCATAACAAATCCCCATGACACGTATTTACCTATGTAACAAACCTTTTCATGCACCCTCAAACTTAAAATAGCAGTTTTAAAAAAGAACTGAAAAGAGAGATTAATGCTGGCAAAAACTGATTTTGTTTTTAACTTTTATTTTAGGTTCAGTAGTACTTGTGCCATGGCGGTTTGCTGTACTGATTGTTTTGTCACCCAAGTATTAAGCCTAGTAATGATTAGTTATTTTTTCTAATTCTGTTCATCCTCCTACCTCCATCCTCCACCCTCTGACAGGTCCCAGAGTGTGTTGTTCCCTTCTATATGTCCATGTGTTCTCATCATTTAGCCCCCACTTATAAGTGAGAACATGTGGCATTTGGTTTTCAGAAGAACTGATTTTTATTTCAACCAAAAGTTTCAGTAGAAAGAGAACTTTCACATTCAATAAATCTCTACTAAGTACCAGCCTATTGAATCAGAAGTGGATCCAATTTCCATTTGGTCACTTACATGAGGAGTCATGTGCAGAAAGCTGAGCTGGCTGAGTGGGACCACACTTCCAGTTTATTCCAAAGCTGTTTAGGCTACCTCATAGCTTGGTACTCTGGCCAATTGTCTAACTAATATGCTCATTGTCCACCTCTGCCTACAAGATAGAAAAATTAATTTGCTAGGCAGACATAAATATCTGATTTGTATGATAGCTACTGAGACCGGGTTGCAGGACTTCAGGGATCCCAGATAGGATGTGTTCTTCCAGGCCCTTGGTCCCTCACTCACCCAAGAATGGGGGAGAGGACCCCGCTAGGCATGGTGGACTCATTTAAGTAAGGGTTTTGCAGAAAGTGATTTATTTAGGCAGAGAGAAAGAAAAAGGAGAAAGAAATAAAGAGAGAGAATGAGCTCTCACACTGTCATGAGAAGGCATCCAGAAATGGCGTCCACCCAGATGTGGGAGAAGATTGTTATTCCCTCCCTATTCAAGTTTTCTGTACAATGAAAGGAGTTTCTTTAAACTTCTGCTGGAGTAATGGATGTTTGATTCTGACCTTTGATTTGTTGTTTGGCCCAGAGTCCTCCTATAGCTTCTCGCGGGCTTTCTAGACAAAAGAATCTCACCCAGGCAGTCTATCTTCCAGGTGCGTGAAAGTTAAAGACCCCTAAGCTCCCGAATGGAGAAGTGGGTGGAGGTATGGTACTGGGAAGTTCCTGCCTTTGAAGCCATGCCCCCTTGTGGACCTGGGAAGAGAATACATTCCCTGAGTATCCCCTCTGAGCAAGAAAGTCCAACTGCTGTTGGAACAAAGGCGTCTATCTCTCTTTAGCTACTTCCTGCTGAAATGGGTCATAGAAGGAGTTCTACAGTTGAAGTTTCCTCCAGAGGGGAGACTTTCAGGGGTGCAGGTTGTTCCTAAGGTCCGCAATAGAGATCATGAGCCAAGGACATCTGGAGTACCAGTTGCAGTATTATTTGTGGCCTTATTATTCTAGAAGAAATGAATGTGACAAGAAGGTTAAAGATGGAAAGCCCAGAGGCCAACAAATATAGAATGGTTATAAACAGGCCTAGGAGAGGATAAGCCAGAATGATCAGTTGGTAAACAAAGTCCACAATACTGTTTCTTGAATTTCTTTAAGCCTGCATTGGATTGATTCCTGAGTTATTTAACTTTGTTTAAAACAACACTTAATTGGTTTACAAAGTAGTAGCAATTCTGAGAAAGAGTCAGGCTCCTTCTCTCTCTGTTGTTAGCAGATTTAGGGCCTTTCTACTTTGAAGAGTGATGGCAGCTAAAAAGATAAGCTGTTTTGCAGAGTGAGCTGCCTTTGTAGAGAGAATTAGCAATCTTTGTATGTTATTAATTAACTCCTGAGATAGCTTATAGTAACTGAATATAGGTAGCAACTTTTCTAATGCCAGCACCAAGTTTTCCTATTTTTTCAATCCCCCCACCATGAAAGGAATAATTGGAGTTTGAGAGATAGCAAAGTTAAGAGTTTTAGTCCTGTTAATGCCAGGATATAAATTAGACCCATGAGTAGTTACTTTCCTGGGGATCTTGCAGGAAGAGCAGATGTAGATCTTCCAATGGCTTACAGGTGTATGAAGGGTCATCTCTTAGAACTTCAGGCTGCAGAGTGGAGGGTTTATGACTTTCTTCAGGAGGTTTCCAAGGCTTCAGCTGAGTGATGAATCCATGAATCAATTCCCACCACCTAAACTGCTGTTGGGGTAGACAGAATAACTGAAAATGTTCCTTCCTAGATGAGCCTAGAGAGGAAGAGTCTGAGGGGAGAGGCTTAACAAGTGCCAAGTCTCCGGGGCAGAACAAATCTTTCACTTTTACCCTAGGGTGTCCTTCAGGTAAAGTTATAAGAACCTGTTGGTACTTAGCCAAGGAAGTTATATTTTTTATTAAATCTGCTGTTTCCTTTTCTAATACAAGATTATTAGTAAGAAAGGGCCATCCATAAAGTATCTCCTAGGGGCTGGGAGAAATATCAGGAGACTGCTTGTCCTAGGGCTCCTTAGACAGTTACAGACTTAGAGGACAACTGTTCAGGACAGAAGAGTTATACTGAAAAGGCCATGCCAGTGTCCAGGAGGAGATTAACCTACTGGTCCTTTATGGTCAGCTTTATCTGGGGCTCTGTAAGGGTGACGCGTGCTGGCGCTTGTCCCAGGCACCCTCAATCCTGCGGTTGGGTCATCTGGTTAGACATCTTAGGCCCGGGGAACTTTTGTCCCCTGGGACAGTGCGCTTTCCAGTAATCCCCTTGGCACAGTGGGCAAGGAGGAGGTGGTGGTCCATTCCCCTGGGGACAATTTCTTATAAAATGTCCCTTCAGACCTCACTGGTAATAAGCTCTGCCAGACCGGTGGCTAACCCGAGCCATTCCCTCACTTGAGCCCCTTGGGTCTGCTTGCCTGAGGGCCATAATTGGGCTGCAGCTTTTTTCTGATCTCTCATGTTCCTTTCAGCCAGTTCCTCCTGGTCTCTGTTATAAAACACTGAGGTTGCCAGGTTCAGTAATGATTCTAGACTTTGTTCTGGCCACAAGGCCAGCTTCTGGAGCTTCTTCCCAATATCTGCTGCTGACTGCGTAACAAACTTGTCCTTTAGTATTAACTGACCCTCGATTGAGTCTAGTGACAGGGCAGTATACTTTCTTAATGCCTCCTGCAGTCACTCAAGGAATGCTGTTGGGTTTTATTCCTTTCACTGAGTTATGGGCTTATTCCTAGTTCACCTTAATCCCGCAAGTATGCAGATCAAGAAATGCGTATGGCTCCAGTCCCCCTGTTCTGAATCAGGATCCCAGTGAGGGTCCATGCTAGGGACTGCTTGTCTACCTGTAGGAAATCTACCCTTTTCTTCTGGTGTCATTAGGTTATGTACTTGACTAGGTACCAGGTGTCCCTAAACTCTTGAGCCACTGCTAAAGCAGCCTCTCTTTTATTGCTGGTTAGGATCTGATTAAGCAATAACATGATATCTTTCCAGTCTAATTCAAAGGACTGACCCAGGCCCTGCAGAACATCTATGTACTTGTCTGGGTCATCTAAAAACTTTCCTAAGTCCACCTTATTTTGCTTTAAGTCACAAAGTGAGAAGGGAGTGTGCACCTTGGTTGGACCAAATTCTCCTACTGCATGTAGGGGGCAGAGTCTGGGCATCCTAGTAGCCTGAGATGCCTTGGCCATCTCAGCCCTCCCTGGCTCCTGTTGGGGTATAGGAGCTGAGGAGCCCTTGTTGGCATTGGTGGAGGTAGAAGCCACAGGGAGTCCCAATGTGAAGGTAGTCTTGAGGAGGACTGAGTAGTGTAAGGGGAACAGGCCTGACAGAGCTGAGGATTATTCCTTAGATAAAAGAAAATTTGCACATAGTGGACTTCCAACAATTTACCCTCGCTTTTGCAAAACAGGTCTAACTGTAGAATAGTGTCATAAACTATACTTCCCTTAGGAGGCCAGGTTTTTCCACTCAGCAGGGGGTATTTCAGCCATGCTATTTGTCAGAGAAACATGAGCCACCACTTCTTCAAAAATTGTATGTCAAATTAGTCCCAGTTCTCCATAATGCAATTTCATGGGGACTTGTTTTGGGAAAAGTAGCACCCATCTGAAATCGAACACAGGAATGCTTACATTCCTGGTTATAAATTGCGATTGCTAGCCCCGGGGCATCCCCCAGTCATGTTGCCAGATCTGGGCTATCCCCCAATCATGGCACCTTGTAATTTTTCTTATGCCCAAGATGTGTGATCATCTTCCAGAGCCTTCCATGTACTGGATTTAATCACACTATCAGCACCATGGGTACTCATGCTCACTTTCTGCATACCTTTAGTGGCCACCATAAAGACATGTGGACTACTGGGATGGGTGGTTCATACCAGTGCATCTCTGAACCAGGCCAGTGTGGCTTGGGAGATGGGTACCAATATTCCATAGCAAAACTCAAACTCATATAGGCCTGATTATAAAACTGCCCTAGGAGGGTAAACTTCTAGGGAGGACTTCAGAGCACACAATTCAAAGAAGGTGGGGCTGCGTGGCTGAGGCCAGAACAATGCCCTTAGGACCCCGGCCTCCACCCCCACTCCATTTTTCATTATAGGAAAATGCCCTAGGGGTTGTGGGGCCTGCAATTAGCTATTTGGGTCTAGGACCCCATTTGACTATGATCTAGATGGAGAAGTTCTGCAGTAGGGGGAGGAATCCTGAGCAAGACAGATTGTACATTATTAGATTCTGGTACTATTCAGTTGGATTGGGAAATGTATGAGTGACACAAAATGCAATGTCCCATAGCCTTCAGCTTCTGGATTCCCCATAAGGTTTCTCATTCAAGCCTGACGCCACCAGGGATTTGAACTGGCAATCTTGCAGCTGCCAGCTCCATGCCTTAACCCCCGTGCTAACAAGCTGCTTGTCCTACAGGGCTGCCAGGTGTGTTCCACATAGCTGGTGCCTGCAGCCTCTGCTATGCACCATAGGAAAAGCTCATCCCGCCTTTGCAGTGTCCCAGTCTGCCATGGATCTGGGACCACATGTGCACTGAGCCCCCTCCCTGCACCACTGCCTCCAACCGGGGATGCCGGAGAGGCTTGCCTGACTGTGTGCTAGGCTGCATTGGACTTGGGGGTGCATGCACATTTAAAATTTGGCCTCCACGGCTGTACTCCCATGGTCCAACGAAGGCCCTGCCTCCAGGACCAAGTGGCCGTCTGTGGTCCCAGTTCCTGGCGGAGACACACAGGCCAACAAGCGAACAGGCTAGGCACTTCGGGTTTCTGAGGGTTGTGCATAGTGGAGGGAGCACTTTCCCAGCCAGGAGAAAGCCTGGCTGCAGCACCTACATAGCCAGGACCACAAGCTGCAGAGCCCACCCTGTAACTTGGCAAAGAGATACAGCAGACGGATAGAGAGGGAGCAGAGAGCAGGCAGAGAGAGAGTTTGGAGGAAGAGAGACACAGTGCAGTTTTTAATTTGGCCAAGGATTTCTGAAGACACCTCCGAGACTCTGTGGTCCCACACAGGTCTGGCTGGCTCCTCATCATGCACTTTCTCCTTAAAGTGATAGGACAGACTTTACCAAGTGAGAGGCAACCGATTTAACCTACCACTCCAACGTTTGCACCTCCCGGCTTGCTTGCCAAAGATGAGACTGGGTTACAGGATGCTGGGTAGGCTTAGCTCCCCAATAGGATGTGTTCCTCCAGGCCTTTGGTCCTTCACTCACCAAAGAATAGGGGAGAAGACCCCGCTGGGGGGAGAGGACCCCGCTGGGTGCAGTGGGCTCATTTAAGTAAATATCAGACCCCAAAGAGTTTTGCAGAAAGTGACATATTTAGGCAGAAAGAGAGAAAAAGGAGAAAGAAATAGATAAAGAGAGAGCAAGCTCTTGTGCTGTCATGAGAGGGAATCCAAAAATGGAGTCCACCCAGGTGTAGAAGAAGGGGACTTTTAACCTGGGTGTTATTTCTGCCCTATTCAGGTTTTCTGTCCTTTGAAAGGAGTTCCTTTAAACTTCTGCTGGAGTGATGGATGTTTGATTCTGACCTTCGATTTGTTGTTTGGTCCAGAGTCCTCTCATAGTTTCTCATGGGCTTTCTGGACAAAGAAAGCTCACCTGGGCAGTCTATCTTCCCAGGTGCCTGAAAGTTAAACAAAGACCTCTAAGCTCCTGGATGGAGAAGTGGGTGGAGATATGGGGCTGGGAAGTTCCTGCCTTTGAAATAACACCCCCTTGTGGACCTGGGAAGAGAATATATTCCCTCATTACCTTTCTTATTTTAAATTGACAACTTGATATTCTGGCTTTTAGATCCGTCTTATTTCACCGCATGAAGTTGCAATATCCCCACATTTATCCACTCTGGTAAGACAAAGTTCCAGGTCCTGTAAAGCCAGTAGTATAAAATCCAGCCTGGGATAAATTTACCAATAAAGTGCAACCTGGTGAGGACCTACTTTGAATATTATGACCCTTAATGGGTAATAAAATATAGAGTCAGAAATATTTTTCTTAGAGAATTTCAATACAGCTTCAAAAACAGACAGTGGCAACCAGGGTAGATGAAAGAAGACACATACAGGAAGAACAGAGTAGACAGAAGGCAGGAGGCAATAGAGACAACTTGGCAGCAGAAGTCATCAGCCAATAAAATCCATAAGGTAGTGAGGAGAGTGAAGAAATATTGTTCAGTAGTAACTGGCAGACAGAAGTAGCACAGACACTGTAACAATGGCAAGGATGACAATAGTTGTTGGAGACTACAGGATACCCCATTTCTCCTTTGGGCCTATATTCACTTATAGAAAGAATTCATTGCCTCCTTCATTTCTGTATCTATGCTTCCCAGAGAACACCACTAAATGAGAGAGCTGAAAATGTTTTGTTCCTAGTAATGTGGAGGAGCCTAACTTATTTTTAGAAATATTGAAATATAGACCTTCCTCTTTGAACAACGTTTTGATTTCCACAAGGCTGCTTTCTAAAAATCTATAAAATATCCATTGAATTCATTTGATCTTGCTTCTCTAGTTCTTTTAATTGTGAAGGTAGGGTGTCAATTTTATATCTCTCCTCACTTCTCTGGTGGACATTTAGTATTATTCTAGACAGAGTTTTAAATGTGTCCCAGAAATTCTGGTACATTGTGTCCTCATTCTCATTGGTTTTGAAGAACATCTTTATTTCTGCCTTCATTTGTTTAGTTTCCATGTAGTTATGCAGTTTTGAGTGATTTTCTTAATTCTGAATTCTAATTTGATTGCACTGTGGTCTGAGAGACTGTTACAATTTTTATTCTTTTCAATTGCTGAGGAATATTTTACTTCCAATTATGTGATCAATTTTAGAATAAGTGTGATGTGGTGCTGAGAAGAATGTATATTCTATGGTTTTCGGGTGGAGAGTTCTGTAGATGTCTATTATGTCCACTTGGTTCAGATCTGAGTTCAAGTCCTGTATATCCTTGTTAATTTTCTCTCTTGTTGTTCTATCTAGTATTAACAGTGGGGTGTTAAGGAATCCCACTATTATTGTGTGGGCATGTAAGTCTCTTTGCAGGTCATTAAGAACTTGTTTTATGTATCTGGGTGCTCTTGTATTGGGTGCATATATATTTAGGATAGCTAGCTCTTCTTGTTGCATTAATCCCTTTACCATTATGTAATGCTTTCTTTGTATCTTTTGAACTTTGTTGGTTTAAAGTCTGTTTTATCAGAGACTAGGATTGCAGAAGGCAAGAAAAAACTAAGATCAAAACAGAACTGAAGGAGATAGTGACACACACAAAAAAACCCTTCAATAAATCTAGGAGCTGTTTTTTTTTTTTTTTGAA
>NW_016108312.1:9612-11644 GCF_001604975.1 Cebus imitator
AGCCAGACTAATAAAAAAGAAAGAGAGAATATTCAAATAGGTGCAACACAAAATGATAAAGGAGGTATACAACTGATCCTGAAGAAATACATACTACCATCAGAGATTACTACAAACACCTCTATGCAAATAATACAGTAAATCTAGAAGAAATTGACATATTTATGGACATTTACACCCTCCCAACACTAAACAAAGAAGTTGAAATCGTGAATAGACCAATAACAAGATCTGAAGGTGAAGCAGCAATTGATAGCCTACCAACCAAAAAAAGTTCAGGATCAGATGCGTTCACAGCTGAATTCTACCACAGGTACGAAAAGGAGTTGGTACCATTCCTTCTAAAACTATTCCAAACAATACAAAAAGAGGGAGTCCTCCCTAACTCATTTTATGAGACCAACATCATACTGATACCAAAACCTGGCAGAAACACAATTAAAAATGAAAGTTTTAGGCCAATATTCAAGATGAATATTGATGCAAAAATGTTCAATAAAATACTGACAAACCAAATCCAACAGCACATCAAAAACTTATCCATCATGATCAAGTCACCTTCATCCCAACAATGAAAGGCTGGTTCAACATCCACAAATCTATAAATGTAATTCATCACATAAACAGAATAAAAGACAAAAAACACATGATTATCTTAATAGATGCAGAGAATTCCTTCAACAGAATTCAACACCACTTTATGTTAAAAACTCTTAGTAAACTAGGCATTGATGGATCTTATCTCAAAATAATAAGGGTTATTCATGACAAACCTACAGCCAAGATCATACTGAATGGGCCAAAACTGTAAGCATTTCCTTTGAAAACTGGCACCAGGCAAAGGTGCCCTCTCTTAACACTCCTATTCCACATAGTATTGGAAGTTCTGGCTAAGGGCATCAGACAATAGAAAAAAGTAAAGGTTATTAGAATAGAAAGAGAGGCTGTCGAATTGTCCCTGTTTGGAGGTGACATGATTGTATATTTAAAATAGCCCATCATCTCAACCCAAAATCTCTTCAATTTGATAAGAAACTTCAGCAAAGTCTCAGGGTACAAAATCAATGTGCAAAATTTACAAGTATTCCTATACACCAAAAATAGAGAGCCAAATTATGAGTGAACTCTTATTGACAATTGCTACAAAGAGAATAAAATACCTAGGAATACAACAAGGGATGTGAAGAACCTCTTCAAGGAGAACTACAAATTACTGCTCAAAAATAAGAAAGAACAAAAACAGATGGAAAAACGTTCCATGCTCATAGTTAGGAAGAATCAGTATCGTGAAAATGGCCATACTGCCCAGAGTAATTTATAGATTCAATGCTATCCCCATCAAGCTACCATTGACCTTCTTCACAGAATTGGAAAAATCCACCTTAAACTTTATGTGGAACCAAAAAAGAGCCTGCATAGCTGAGACAATCCTAAGCAAGAAAAACAAAGGTGGAGGCATCACAATACTTGATTTCAAACTATATTACAAGGCTACTGTACTCAAAACAACATGGTACTAGTTCCAAAGCAGAGATATAGACCAATGGAACAGAACAGAGTCCTCAGAAAAAATGCCACACAACTACAAGCATCTGATATTTGACAACACAAACAAAAACAAGCAATGGGGAAAGGATTCCCTATTTAATAAATGGTGTCAGAAACACTGGCTAGCCATATGCAGAAAGCTGAAACTGGACCCCTTCCTTAAACCCTACACAAAAATTAACTCTAGATGGATTAAAGATTTAAACATGAGGCCTAACACCATAAAAACTCTAGAAGAAAACCTAGGCAATACCATTGAGGATATAGGCATGGGCAAGAACTTCATGACTAAAACACCAAAAGCAATGGAAATGAAAGCTCAAATAGGCAAATGTGATCTAATTAAGAGCTTCTGCACAGCAAACGAAACTATCAATAGAGTGAACTGGCAACCAACAGAATGGGGAAAAAAAAAATTCCCTATCTACCTATCTGACAAAGGGCTAATACCCAGAATCTGCAGAGAATTTAAACAAATTTACAA
>NW_016108312.1:11682-20602 GCF_001604975.1 Cebus imitator
AACCCCATCAAAAAGTGGGCAAAGGATATGAACAGACACTTTTTAAAAGAAGACATCTATGCAGCCAACAAATATGAAAAAAAGCTCATCATCACTGGTCATTAGAGAAATGCAAATCAAAACCACATTGATATACCACCTCACACCAGTTAGAATGGCAACCATTAAAAAAAATCAGGAGACAACAGATGATGGAGAGGATGTGGAGAAATAGGAATGCTTTTGCACTGTTAGTGGGAGTGTAAATTAATTCAACCATTGTGGAAGACAGTGTGGCGATTCCTTAAGGACATAGAATTAAAAATACCATTTGACCCAGTGATACCATTACTGGGTATATACCCCAAAATTATATATCATTCTATTATAAAGACACATGTACATGTATGTTTATTGTGGCACTGTTCACAACAGCAAAGACTGGGAACCAACCCAAATGCCCATCAATGATAAGAAAACGTGGCACATATACACCATGGAATACTATGCAGCCATAAAAATGTATGAGTTCATGTCTTTTGCAGGAACATGGATGAAGCTGGAAACCATTATTCTCAGCAAACTGACAGAAGAACAGAAAATCAAACACTACATGTTCTCATTCATAAGTGGGTGTTGAATAATGAGAACACATGGACACAGGGAGGGGAACATCACACATCAAGGTCTCGGGGTTGGGGGGATAGGGGAGAAATAGCAGGGATTGGGCATGTTGGGGAGGGATAGCATTAGGAAAAATATCTAATTTCAATGATGGGTGATGGATGCAGCAAACCACCACCATGGCACATGTATACATACATAACAAACCTGCACAATCTGCACATGTACCCCAGAACTTAAAGTATAATAAATATTTTTTAAATCTATAAAATAGTTTCATATGTTTATGTGTTAAAGTCTTATCAAGAACATTTTTTTGAATAAAAACACCTTCGATATTTTTCAACCAGGCCAATAAGTATATTTTTATGAGTGTATGGCAAATAAATCATAAAGTTTAGAACTGAATATCTCTCATAAATAGAAAATTATTGCTTGTCATACGGTCTGAAAACAAAGCAAAATAATCTAACTGATTCACTTTGTAATCCATGAAATAGTTGATACATGATGTATTTTGTCACTGTTGATTTGCTACAGTTTATATTTTTTCCTTAGTTTCAGTGATTTAATTCAAATATAATCGTTTAGCTTATTTCTGTCATTATATAAAACTCTTTTATTACCATTTCTGTCACCAATTGAATCTCTTATCACCAGATGAAGAATTCATTGTCCCTGAAACATTAGATAAAAATCTAATCTAGTATTTGCTTAGTCCTGCTCTGACCACTCATCCCAACCCAAAGTGTAGAATAAAAGTCTGCAATTCAGATAAAATTAAAATATAAAAGGAAAGCTTGACCACTAGATGTGCAGGCAGGCCAAATATACACTTAAGAAATTGATGAAGGCATTCTAGTAATAACTAGATAGTAGCATAGGTTATATATTAAAAATGTTTTTCAAATTGGTGCAGCTGTGACAATGCTGATTTTATGGTAAAATGAAAAATTGGAGTAAGGAAGAGACTTCTGTGGACTAGATTTTCACTGGAAAGAGATCTTCGTGAATATGAGCATTTGGTCGTGCTGTGCCTGACTGCTGGGATTAGAACAGCAGAGCAGAAACAAGAACTTCTGAGGCTATGTGGCATGGAGTCAGAAAACGTTTGATCCAGGTACAGGGATCAGAATGGAGAGGGCAGGAAATCAAAGCAAGCTAAACAGTGGGGTTCATTGATGAGAGATCAAGAATACAAGGCTAAATTGACTTAACTCATAAGCATTCTGGACCTTAAGCAGAAAATTGTTCTAATACAAGTTATTTTAGGGAGATACTGCCAGCAGCAGGACCTGCTAGGAGACCACTGTAATGATTGCAATGTAACATAACTAGTTACTGGAGTAGAGACAATTAGAATATTGTGAAAAACAAATTTTAGAAAAGATAATAAGTGATTGGGAATTCACAGATTAGGAAATAGATGTGAAAAGAACTAGAAATAAAGATTAATCAATCAACATCTTAAGCTTATAATATCAGAGTTTGAAAAATTAGGTGGACAGTGAAGGAGAAGATGTGTTTGGGTAGGGAAATAGTTTTT
The DNA here is from genome assembly GCF_001604975.1 of Cebus imitator. NCBI lineage: Eukaryota > Metazoa > Chordata > Mammalia > Primates > Cebidae > Cebus > Cebus imitator. The sequence continues at coordinate 13,832 of NW_016108312.1, forward strand.
AAATCATCAGAGAGCTAGCCTGGTGGAACTGGACATGATAGAGGAGAACAGTGTGTCCTGACTTACCTAGTGGTAATAATCAAATGAATTCTGCTGGCATGCTGGCCAAGAATGCTGGCATGCTCACTTACTGGCTGCATACAAGTACCTGTGTTGTTTTGTAATCTTGTAAGATACAAGCTCACAGCTATGCAACCAATCAATCACTAAGTGGCATATAGCACAGGTCTAGAGACTGGGAGAAAATGTTTGAGCCAAAGTTATGCCACGGCATGATAATGCAAGATATTGACTTAAAAATAGTGAGCACAGACATTCCATACATGAGGACCAAATAGCAACACTGTGTTTTTAGAGAAACTAGAATGTTTTACTCAAAACAAGGTCCTCTGAACAACTCTGACTAGCATTTACCACTGTTTTGGGCAGTTAATCCCTCTGAGCTACACCTCGATGCATCCTGGTCTTCTTACATTCTCTCATCTTCTCTAAAGTTTGCTGGACTCTATACCCTGATATTCCCTAGGCTTTGAGATTGGGACTACTGTGCTTATCTGTGTGTTTCATCTTGTCCTCTGGATACAATGCTATTTCAAAAGGAATAGAGTTTAAAGAACCCCTCTGGATACAATGCTATTTCAAAAGAAATAGAGTTTAAAGGACCCCATGCTAATAATTTTGTGGTTCAACACTTCATCTCTGATATATTGTCCACACTGTTTCGACCTTATGTGCAGATTTAAATAAGAGGACTCTTGTCTTTCATCTTAGATTTCAATCACTCAAGCCAGGTCAGTAGTCCTGGGGTTTTGTCCTCTCCTTGCCTGTTGAAATTCTTTAAAGCTATAAGTCCTGCCTTCATTACAATTCCTATATCTTGTTCCCAAGTTATTTCTGTGGTATTTATGGTAACTTTGCTGATGACTCTTAGACATGAATTCCAAACATATGTATGGAATAGTTTCCTTCTTAAAAGTACTATTCAAACAGCATTGTCCTCACTCTCAACTGTGTCATCTGAATTAAACTTTATTTAAACTGGTATAAAAACTCCTTAAGTTATAAAATAGTATAACCTTTTTTGGTATAAAAGCTATAGTCACATCAAAATAGGACTATATAAATTAACAACCATATTTCATAAGAACTGAAAGTGTAAACATGAACCCTTAAATATCTAAATAACTGGGATCTTAAAATAATTCATGGTATCAACCCCTAAAAGAGTTAAGTTTGATTAATCCCAAGAAATCTTTTTTTGATTAAGTAAATCAAATAAATATTTTCACCATGAAAGAGATTATCCTACAAAATCTATTTGTGAGGTTTAGTGCTTTAGATATTAGAAGCACTCTACTTGGGGAAATATCTTTTTCTATCAGTAAAAACGATATTCAACAAAGAAAATCTACCCTTGTGATATAGTTTGGATGTTTGTACCTGCCCAAATGAATTGTAATTCTCAAAGCTGGAGGTGGGGCTTGGTGCTGTATTTGTGACAGTGAGCGAGTTCTCTTGAGATACGATTGTTTAAAAGTGTGTAGCACCTCTCCCCACTCTCTCTCTTGCTCTGACAATGTGAAATGCTCCCCTCTTCACCTTCTGCCATGACTGTAAGCTTCCTGAGGCCTCCTCAGAAGCCAAGCTGATGCCAGCACTATGCTTCCTGTAAAGCCTATAGAACTGTGATCGGTAAAGCTCTTTCATTTATAAATTACCCAGTCTCTGGTATTTCTTTATAGAAATGCAAGAATGGCCTAACACACCATCAAAAGTTAATAAATCTGGCTCAGTGTTATGCTTCAACTCCTTTGTCAAAGCCAGAGTTGAGAAATTATCTATGTGTGTGGGTAATCTATGCTCCAATAAGTGCTGAGTCACAATATAAAGCTTGATCTTTAAACTAGCTTTAACTGGGGTTGCTAATTAGTTTATTGATTTGGCTTGCTTCAGATGGTGGTCTTAATATTGCCCACATGGTCTGGCTTCTCCTTGCTTTGCCAAGAAGCCTGTCTCCTGCTCAGCAAAGAGGCCTTCTTTCCTTTAGACTTTTCCATTTAATAGTCTTCATTAGATGAAGAACTAAGAAAAACCCTCAATCTCTCCTCATCTGGGCTCAACCAGCTGATTAGGACATTTCTTAAGCATCACTGTAGCCATTCTCTTAGAACACATGCTGAAACGCAAGGATGATCAGTTCTGGTATTCAGGCATTAAACTAGCATTACAAAGCAAATAAGAGGGAGAAGATTGGGAGTTGCAGCTCTATTCCTAACCCATTTTCTTATGTCAACTCAAGGAGGATCTAGGCGATTAGGATTTAAGACTTGGAGTAATTCCCGCTGTGCTTCCCTCTTCCCTCACTAACTTCCTCATCTCCCCACTTCTTCCACATCATCTTCTCTCAGCCTATCTATAAGCAACTGTCTCCTTATAAGCATTCTACCTCCTTTCTCCAGTAAATCATATCCTGCTTTATTTGAGTAATATAAGCACTCTGTTCCTAATTGTTTCTTGCAAATTCTAATGGTTTCACCCTCATCTGGAAGTTCATGTCGATTTTATTCTGCTTGAAGCTTTTGCTGGTTCCAAAGAAGATGGATGAGCTCTGGTACTGTAAATGTGTAAAAGGAATCAGTATGTAGTCTGATTTTGTTTGATACCCACTAATGAAAAGGAAACTGAATACAAAAACAGATAATGGCCAGACCACATATGAAACAGAACACTGACTTGCAACCTGCAAAAATCAGCTCGGGAAACTAACCCATTGTCTCTAGTAACCAGCCATGAAGTCAGCCAGCTGTAAGTCACACTTACAGGAAATCAAACCTCTATCTCTAGCAGCCAATTCAGGAAGCCAAACAATAACCCCAGTAATGGTTCAGAATTTGATTAAAAACTGACAACTTCCCTAATCTCTGTTCTTGCTTCCAACTTAGAACCAACCAGAGAAAGCGAAATAGGCACCCCCAACCAATCACATAAGATGTTCACTTCTAGTTACCTACCTATGGCTTCCCTGCCAACAACCCTCAGTCAGGAAATACCTGAAGGCTTCTATTTTTTTTTTCTACAAACTTTTCCACTCCTCTGCTGCCTTTTGTTTCTCTTCCAAAACGCAAGTGATGGTGGGTGACTCCCTTGTTATACAAAGCTCTAAATAGTCCTTGCTTGTTCTTATTTTTTTTCTAAGGGCAAGCACATCTTATCCAAGTAGAAATTTATTAATTATTAATTAGTTAATTAATTATTCTAGGGATTCTCAATGTACTAGTTTCACATGAAGACAATACGCTCCTCATATCTAGATAATTTTAAAGCAACTTCTTTAGAACCTTGAAAAATAGCAGGTGTCATTTTGCTAAAGGAATACTTGACTCTTACTTGTCTCTGCTTTTATAGCCAGGAACCTACACATTAGCTGAGAATGGCTCTGTCCAATCGACTAGGATAAATGGCACAATCTCTCAACAGGTCATTTAGGATCCTAAATAGAAAGGAGGGTAGTTCAATGCATCTCACTATATTTAAGTTCCTTTTCTCTAATTTGAAAGCAAAAAAACTTTTTGAAAAATCATACAAAGTAATGTAAAAAATCTGAAAGACAAGCATTTACCTAAAAGAGACTCTTTCACAAAAGATATTATATATTCAACCACTTTCATTATTATTGAATGGGGGAACAGAAAAAATTCAAACATTTCAAGGGTTTCTATAATTTGTAGAAACCATTTGGTAACCTAAGAAACAAGAGACAAGAAGATTTATAAGACATTATTTGGTTCATTTACAGAATTAAATAAAAAAACTATAAATCTTTAAATTATTTAAATTACATGTAGAAGTAGGAGCTTCATATTAAGCATGGATTTTACCACCGCTGTGATAGTGTCTGAAAAGTTGGCTGGAAGGGCCTGTAAATTACACATTTACATAAGAAATAAAGGGCACTCCCAAGACCAAACACACACAAAAAGTATCCTGGAAGAGAAAGTACGGGTCATAGGCTTAACCCAATATCAACACTCCAGTCACTGAAAGAAGAACAAGCTTAAATTTTTAGTGTAACAAAATTATGTTTCCCTCTACTGTAGCCCAAAATGAAACTGTAAGAGTGGCAAATTAATACAAAATAAGATTTTTACACTCAAAAATTCCCAAGAGACTTGATGAGAAGGATGACTAGCACACTAGAGAGAAAGACCTTCTTGCTACTTCCTGATAGCCCAGTGTGGGCAGGGCCACACACATCATAAGTGCAGACATGACAGCCAAGAAGCAGCCACCAGAGAAGGCATGGCCCTCCCATTAGCAACAGCAGCATGAGTGCAGCAGGTAGGTTCCCCACGGACCCAACACCAAGCGTTTCCAGAGCAGCAGAGGGCAGTCTGCTCTTTTTTTCTTTCTTTTCTTGTTTTTTTCCTTTTTGTTTTTTTGTTTGTTTGTTTAAGACAGAGTCTTGCTGTGTCACTCAAGCTGAGTGACACAATGGCGCAATCTCAGCTCACTGTAACCTCTCTCTCCTTGGTTCAAGCGATTCTCCTGCCTCAGCCTCCCAAGTAGCTGGGATTACAGGTAGCTGCTACCACGCCCAGCTTATTTTTGCATTTTTAGTAGAGACAGGGTTTCGCCATGTTGGCCAGGCTGGTCTCAAACTCCTGACCTCAGGCCATGTGCCTACCTTGGCCTCCCATGCTGAAATTACAGGCGTGAGCCACCACATCCAGCTGGGCAATCTGTTCTCAAGTAACTGGAGGCTGTGTCCTTGACATGAGCATCATCACCCAAATCACCTGCATATGCATGAAAAGATGTACAGGGCTTTTCAGTTAGCAAAAGATATGGAGGTGGTTTGGCCACATGCTGACATTGCTTAGAGGAGTATGTTAGAAAGAATCATAGAAATAAATGCAGAAAACTTTGAGTGAGGTTAGAAGCCCCAAATCAAAGATGAAGAGGAGACCCAGAACAAGAGTACTTACTACTGTTCATATAATCCTCCTTTTTCTTCAAGGATGATAAGTGGTTTGGGGAACACTAGTTTCAGGTATATAATTTTATTTTCAGGGTGCTGTTTTGAAAAATTTTAAATAATTGGGTTTTTCTTTCTCTATCCCCACTCTCTACCACCTTGAATCATAATGTCTGGAAGCTTCTCTACCATTATCACCCCAGAGAAAATTCCTTCCAGAATGGGAGAGAAAATAAAAGAAATCCTCTATGGCAGGAAGAAAACAGGGAAAAAGAAGCCAAGCAAGAAAACAGTCAGAACTATGTGACCTATTTCCCAACTGTGGGTGAAAACCCTAGAAGACAGAGGTGATGGGGGGTGGGGTAACACATGGACACTCAGGCAATGGTTGGCCTCCTTTGAGGTCACCCGAGAAAAACTACAGGCTCCTAGGAGCAGCCTGGCATGTGACTCGTGCCACATCCAGCATTGTACAGGAGTAAGTTCACCTGGCAGAGAAAAGTGACAAAGTAGATGAGCCTGAGGTTCTGTTTCTGGCTTTCCTCCATCTTCACATGGCTTCAAGGGATTATGGAGTTCTGCATGCCTGGTGGACAGCAAGTCCAGGCACTCAGAGTCCTGCTGGATTGGCAGAGACATGAAGTCAGGACATGATGAAGTAGGTGGGGATTTCTTAATCAAAAGAAAATGACAAGAGTCACAGATTTCAGCAATCCATGAAAACACACATTTCTAGAACTCCAGGTGGCATGAAAGGCAACTCAGTGTACAACAGGCCAATCACAACAGGGAGGATCCAGAGGATACCTGGAAGACAATGTGTTCTCTAGTCCCAATGATAGGAAATGACATAAGACCCTCTTCCTACATATAGCAACATGGCATCTTAGAAAGAAGTTGGTGGAGGGAGCAAAAATCTGAAAATGGAACTTTTACCTGAAAGAGAATGTCATACAAGAGATCGTTAAGGAGAAAAATAATTTTGTTGGCACTTCAGAATTCCCCTCTTCCACCAACATTGACCTCACCCTACATATTCGCCCAAGGGGACAAACCTTATGAGAAAATTATATTAACTGCATGAAAGACATCCAAGTCTTTCACATTCAAGTTGACCCCATAAATTTGTATTTTAAGACTCCCTCAAAGTGTTATATATCCTCAATATTATCAATATCTGTTAATGAGAAAAAATGCAATTAACACGGAGGGAGACAAGCAGCAAAGAGAAAAAAGAAAGTTCATGAGACAAAGAGACTGGTTTGGATATTCCCTGCTTGGTCTGAGGAGTGGCCAGTGGAATTGGGAGAAAGTTGAAGGCGAGGGCATGTAGAACCATGGGGAAAGCCACACCAAGGTGACTGAACGCAGTCCAGCATATCAAAGAAAGGACTAATGATGCGAGTAAGGAATACAATGGTGAAGCAGGAGGTGTCAGCATTCATTATGACAAATCTATATCTTATGGAGATATTGGCCTTTTAAGAATGTGTCTCCAATTTCGTGATGAATCTGCTACTGTGCCTTCAAATGACAGCAAGAAAAACGGTGAGGCATTTTTTTCCATACACTGCATACCAAGCTTTGAAATTCAGTGTTATTTCAGAGTCATATTTTATTGACTCCATGGAGTTTAAGGCACATGAATTGTGTAAAAAATGGAATCATGGGCCAGGCGCGGTGGCTCAAGCCTGTAATCCTAGCACTTTGGGAGGCCGAGGCGGGTGGATCACGAAGTCAAGAGATCGAGACCATCCTGGTCAACACGGTGAAACCCCATCTCTACTAAAAATACA
>NW_016108312.1:20787-30839 GCF_001604975.1 Cebus imitator
AAAAAAAAAAAAAAAATACAGAATCTTGACAGAAAGATCATTCTAATGCTAACTTATTATAAGTCTGTATGAAGTTACTTACAATAAAGAAGGTGCTTGTTTCCAGTAAGAGCCTAGAGTTTTGTTAATGTCATTTTTCAGTACTGTGCTGGCTTGGATGTACGACAGAGTAAAATTACCAAAAGCTTGTCTTTGGAGGGACACCACAGAGATCTGGAAGAGCTCTCTAAAAGGTGTCCTAAAAATAGTCGGCCTAGACTCTATAGGTTGTACTATTGTCTAATTATGCTAAAGTATTGATGTTTCTGAGTTTCCTAAGCCTATTCTGAGTCCATTGCTTGATGTTCAGCCATTCTGAGTGTCTCAATAAACTGATGTGCAGGTCTCTGGAACAGTATTTGCATGAGGAGCTCCCACAGGGAGTGTGAGTCAGGCAAATACCACCAGGCCAGAGACAAACTTCCACCATGGGAGAAGGCTGAGGATTCTGAGGGCAATCTGGGGTCCCTTGGGTTTGCCCTTCAGTCCACCAGCAAGGGTCTATGGCAAGGAGAGAGAAATTGGAAATAAAAGTCTAAGGGCCTGTCTTTGCTAAAAGCATTCAAATCAGAACTCATTAGAAACTGTCTATTGTTTTATTTGATTGTTTATTTTATATTAAGATAAGTAATTTTAATTATTTATTTGTGATAACATTTCCACAGAGAGAAGAAAAGCATTCTCTCCAAAAGTGTTCCTGGAATAATTGAAATTATGGAAAAATGGCATTGGGTCCCGAAACTCCAATACATCAGCAAAAGGAGAACACCACAGGCCCCAGCAGAAGTGGCAAAGATATGCAGGCTGGATCTGGATTCATGACAGAATTGGCAGTACACAAGGGAATTAGAGATATCCGGTAGAGAGGGCAACAGTTCCCAGAGGCCACTAAGTGACCATTATCTGGGCTAGTCTTGAGGACTTTAGGTATAACTAATTGGGTAAGAAAAAGGACTTCGCCAGAGATAGAACTCCTCAATTGGCAGATTGACACAAAAGCCACACAGCACATGTTATTACCATTGATATTATTAACATCCATATATAAGGTTAGGTAGGTGTAGTTAGGAAACATGAATTATGTAGAACTCCAAGGCAAGTTTCCATAATTTTCCTCAGAGTTCCAAAAATTCTTAACCTGAGTCCAGGACCCATAAACAATCTAGCTAATATTTAGGGAATGCTCATCTTTGTGTAAGAAAATCCACATTTGCAAAATTGTGTATGTGTCTTTATGGATATGTCTTCAAATAAAAATGTTAATTTTTTAAAATCACATTATCAAATGGGAATGTGACTCCAAAAATGTTAAGAATCTTTAATATTTCCTGCACCATCCCAAATAGATATTTTATTTCTTAGGACCCAGAGGAGACAGAAAATAATTTTGGTTTTGTTTGGGGATTGGTGTTAGTCCACTCTGAGAGCTTTGGACTTGTTTTCAACAATCAGTAATCAAGGATATCTTTGATCTTCAGAATACTTGCCCCTGCAATGCCAGAAACTCCCATCTAGGTAATGGGGTCATATATTTCTCTCCTCCGTCCCCAACTTGCAGTACACAGCTATGTTCAGTCTACCCAAAACAATCTCGAAGATTCCAAAAGACAACCAATGGAAATTGCTAGAATATTAGCCATTTGCATATTATTAGCCTTTCATAAGAATTTTTCTCCCACTGAAAATGGTGGAAACAAGGGCTGAGTGTAAATCAGGCTCTGTGTACTTACTGAGAAGTACAGTCTGGATGAGGAGATAAGATACTGGGCATGCTCTGATGGACATTCCTTATTGGCAAGAATTCAGAATGGGATTTTTCAGGGTTTTTTTAAATTTTACTTTAGGTTCTGGGGTACATGTGCAGGTCATGCAGGGTTGTTGCATAGGTACATACTATATCCAGAATTTTTCCCCATGTTATCCCTCCCCACCCTTCCCACCACTCGGTGTACCTCCCCTACCCCTCCAACTGCCCCCAGTGTGTGATGCTCCTCTCCCTGAGTCCACATGTTCTCATTGTTCAACATCCACCTAAGAGTGAGAACATGCAGTGTTTGATTTTCTGTTCTTGTGTCAGTTTGCCGAGAATGATGGTTTCCAGATTCATCCAAGTCCCTACAAAGGACACAAACTCATCATTTTTTATGGCTGTGTAGTATTGCATGGTTTATATGTGCAACATTTTCTTTGTCCAATCTATTGTTGATGGCCATTTGGGTTGGTTCCAGGTCTTTGATATTGTAAACAGGGCTGCAATGAACATATGTGGGCATGTGTCTTTATAGTAGAATGATTTATAGTTCTTTGGGTAAATACCCAGTAATGGGATTGCTGGGTCAAATGGAATTTCTATTTCTAGATCCTTGAGAAATTGCCACACTGCCTTCCACAATGGCTGAACTAATTTACACTCCCACCAGCTGTGTAAGAGTATTCCTATTTTTCCACATCCTCTCCAGCATCTGTTGTCTCCAGATTTTTTAATGATCCCTATTCTAACTGGTATGAGATGGTATCTCAATGTGGTTTTGATTTGCATTTCTCTAATAACTAGTGATGATGAACATTTTTTTCATGTTTGTTGGCCTCATATATGTCTTCTTTTGAAAAGTGTCTGTTCATATCCTTAGCCCACTTTTGAATGGGGTTGTTTGTTTTTCTCTTGTATATCTGTTTTCGTTCTTTGTAGATTCTGGATATTAGTCCTTTGTCAGATGGGTAGACTGCAAAAATTTTTTCCCATCCTGTTTGTTGCCAGTTTGCTCTAATGATGGTTTCTCTTGTAGTACATAAGCTCTGAATTTAAATTAGATCCCATTTGTCTATCTTGGCTTTTGTTGCCATTGTTTTTGGTGTTTTAGTCCATGAAGGCCTTGCCTACGCCTATGTCCTGAATAGTGTTGCCTACATTTTCTTCTAGTGTTTTTATGGTGTTAGGTTTTATGTTTAAATCTTTAATCCACCTGGAGTTAATTTTAGTGTAAGATGACAGAAATGGGTCCAGTTTCTGCTTTCTGCACATTGCTAGCCAGTTTTTCCAACACCATTTATTAAACATGGATTCCTTTCCCCGTTGCTTATTTTTGTCAGGTTTGTCAAAGATCAGGTGGTTGTAGATGTGTGGTGCTGCTTCTGAGGCCTCTGTTCTGTTCCACTGGCCTATGTATCTGTTTTGGTACCAGTACCATGCTGTTTTGATTACTGTAGCCTTGTAGTATAGTTTGAAGCCTGGCAGTGTGATGCCTCTGGCTTTGTTATTTTTGCTTAGGGTTTTCTTGGCTATGTGGGCTCTCTTGTGATTCCATATGAAGTTTAAAGTAGTTTTTTCCAGTTCTGTGAAGAAGGTCATCGGTAGCTTGATGGGGATAGCATTGAATCTACAAATTACTTTGGGCAGTATGGCCATTTTCACAGTATTGATTCTTCCTAACCATGAGCATGGAATGTTTTCTGTGTGTTTGTGTCCTCTCTTATTTTGTTGAGCAGTGGTTTGTAATTCTCCTTGAAGAGATCCTTTACACACTTTGTTAGTTGTATTCCTAGATATTTAATTCTCTTTGTAGCAATTGTGAATGGGAGTTCGCGCTCGATTTGGCCCTCTGTTTGTCTTTTATTGGTATGTAGGAATGTTTGTGATCTCTGCACATTGATTTTGTATCCTCAGACTTTGCTGAAGTTGTGTATCAGTTTGAGAAGATTTTGAGCTGCGACAATGGAGTCTTCTAAATATACAATCATGTTGTCTGCAAATAGAGACAGTTTGACTTCTCCTTTCCTAGTTGAATACTCTTTCTTTTTCTTGTTGATTGCTCTTCCAATACTATATTGAATAGGAGTGGTGAGGGAGGGCATCCTTGTCTAGTGCCTGATTTCAAAGGGAATTCTTCCAGCTTTTGCCTGTTCAGTGTGATATTGGCTGTAGGTTTGTCATAAATAGCTTTTATCATTTTATTATACATTCCTTCAATACCTAGTTTATTGAGAGTTTTTAGCATGAAAGGCTGTTTAATTTTGCTGAAGGCCTTCTCTGCATCTATTGAGATAATCATGTGGTTTTTGTCTTTGGTTCCGTTTATGTGATGGATTATGTTTATGGAATTGTGTACCTTGAGCCAGCCTTGCATCCCCAGGATGAAGCCTACTTGATCGTGATGAATAAGCTTTTTGATGTGCTGTTGCATTTGGTTTGCCAGTATTTTATTGAAGATTTTTGTGTCAATGTTCATCATGGATATTGGCCTGAAGTTTTCTTTCTTAGTTGAGTCTCTGCCTGGTTTTGGTATCAGGATGATGTTGGTCTCATAAAATGAGTTAGGGAGGATCTGCTCTTTTTTATTGTTTGATACAGTTTCAGAAGGAATGGAAACAGCTCCTTTTTATGTCTGGTAGAATTCGGCTGTGAACCCATCTGGACCTCGACTTTTTTTGGTTGGTAGGCTATTCATTGCTGCCTCAACTTCAGTCTTTGTTATTGATCTATTCAGGGTTTCAACTTCCTCCTGGTTTAGTCTTGGTAGAGTCCAGGAATTTATCCATTTCTTCCTGGTTTACTGGTTTATGTGAGTAGAGCTGTTTGTAGTAATCTCTGATGTTAGTTTGTATTTCTGTGGGATCAGTGGTGATATCCCCTTTATCTTTTTTTATTGCATCTATTTGATTCTTCTCCCTTTTCTTTATTAGTCTGGCTAGTGATGTATTTTGTTGATCTTTTCAAAAAGCAAGCTCCTAGATTTATTGATTTTTTTGAAGAGTTTTTTCGCATCTCTATCTCCATCAGTTCTGCTCTGATCTTAGTTATTTCTTGTCTTCTGCTAGCTTTTGAGTTCTTTTGATTGTCCTCCTCTAGCTTTTTCAATTTTGATGATAGGGTGTCAATTTTAAATCTTTCCTTGTTTTTCATGTGAACGTTTATTGCTCTAAATTTCCCTCTTGACACTGCTTTAAAGGTATCCCAGAGATTCTGGTAAGTTATGTCTTCATTCTGATTGGTTTCGAAGAACATCTTCATTTCTGCCTTCATTTCATCATTTATCCAGTCGACACTCAGAAGCAAGTTCTTCAGTTTCCAAGTAGTTTTGCAGATTTGATTGTGTTTCTTAATCCTGAGTTCTAATCTGATTGCACTGTGGTCTGAAACACTGTTATGATTTCTGTTCTTTTGCATTTGCTGAGGAGTGATTTGCTTCCAATGATGTGGTCAGTTTTACAGTAAGTGCAATGTGGTACTGAGGAAAATGTATATTCTGTGGATTTGGGGTGGAGCATTCTGTATTTGTCTATTAGGTCCGCTTGGTCCAGCTCTGCATTCAAGTCCCGAGTGTCCTTGTTAATTTTCTGTTTTGATCTAATATTGACAGTGGAGTGTTGAAGACTCCCACTATTATTGTGTGGGAGTCTAAATCTCATTTTAGGTCATTAAGAACTTGCTTTATGTATCTGGGTACTCCTGTGTTGGGTGCGTATATATTTAGGATAGTTAGCTCTCCTTGTTGGATTGATCCTTTTACCATTATGTAATGCCCTTCTTTGTCTCTTTTTATCTTTATTGGTTTGAAGTCCGTTTTATCAGACACTAGGATTACAACCTCTGCTATTTTTTGTTCTCCATTTGCTTGGTACAACTTCTTCCATCCCTTTATTTTGAGTCTATGTGTGTCTTTGTATGTGAAATGGGTTTCCTGAATATAGCACACCTATGGGTCTTGACTTTTTATCCAGTTTGCCAGTCTGTGTCTTTTGATTGGGGTGTTTAGGCTGTTTACATTCATTGTTAATATTGTTATGTGTGAATTTGATCCTGCCATTTTGTTACTGGCTGTCTTTCTTACCCATTAATTGACTGATTTTCTTCATTACATTTTTGGTCTTTGCCATTTGGTGTGTTTTTTCAGTGGCTGGTACTTGTTCCTTTTCATGCTTAGTGTTTCTTTCAGGAGCTCTTGTAGGGCAGGTCTTGGTGATGACGTAATCTCTCAGTAATTTCTTGTCCATAAAGGATTTTATTTCTCCTTCACGTACGAAGCTTAGTTTGGCTGGATGTGAGATTCTGGGTTGAAAGTTCTTTTCTTTAAGGATGTTGAATACTGGCCCCCACTCTCTTCTGGCTTGTAGGGTTTCTGCCAAGACATCTGTTATGAGCCTGATTGGCTTCCTTCTGTGGGCGACCTGACCTTTCTCTCTGGCTGCCCTTAACATTGTTTCCTTCATTTCAACTCTGGTGAATCTGACAATTATGTGCCTTGGGATTGTTCTTCTTGAGAAATATCTTTGTGGAGTTCTCTGTATTTCTTGGATTTGAATGTTGGACTGCCTTGCTAGGCTTGGGAAGTTCTCCTGGACAATACCCTGGAGTGTGTTTTCCAGCTTGGATTCATTCTCCCCGTCATCTTCAGGTACACTGATAAAGCATAGATTAGGTCTTTTCACATAATCCCATATTTCTTGGATGCTTTGTTCATTTCTTCTCACTCTTTTTTCTTTTGTCTTACCTCCTCTTTTTATTTCATTGAGTTCATCTTCAATCTCTGATATCCTTTCTTCTGCTTGATTGATTTGGCTATTAAAACTTGTGTTTGCTTCACGTAGTTCTCATGCTGTGTTTTCCAACTCCATCAAGTAGTTTATGTTCTTCTCTAATCTGGTTATTCTAGTTAGCATTTCATCTAATCTTTTTTCAAGGTTTCTGGTTTCTTTGCATTGTGTTACAGTGTGTTCCTGTAGCTCAGAAAAGTTTGTTATTATCCACCTTCTGAAGCCTGTTTCTGTCAATTTGTCACACTCTTTCTCAGTCATCTTGTCTTCCCATGTTATTGAGGAGTTGTGATCCCTTGAAGAAGAAGTGTTCTGGTCTTTGATGGTTTCATGTTTTTGTGCTGTCTTTTTCCCATCTTCATGAATTTACCTGGCTGTGATCTCAGGAACTAGCTGCCTGATGAGGTTGCTTGTCTGCCTGTCAAGGCACTACTAGGATTCTATGGACTCTTCAGGTTGCTAGGTAAGCTTCCTGTGTCTTTTTTGTGTACACTGGGAGATTAGGCCTGCCTCTTCTGCTGACCTGGAGGCACTGCTGGGTGGTCAAGAACACCATCCCATTGCTACATAGGCTTCCAGTGTTTTTTGTTAAAATATAAAGCTTAGTTCCACCCCTTTAATGGAGTGTTATGTCTTTCCTCCAGAGGGCTGGATCATTCAGCATTCAACTCAGACAGTGGCACTGGCGTTAGTGTTTCGGACCTCTGGGGTTTGTGGGGTACGGTAGGGATCCACCCAGCCACACCACCTGTCTCCCTGCTTTCAGCTCCCTCTCTCAGGTCATGGGGGAGGGGTCTACCCAGCTGCTCCATCTGTCTTCCCACTTTCAGCTCCCTCTCCCTCTGGGCAGTGGGAAGGGGTGATAGCTCAGTCTGCAAGCTCTCCTGGCCAGCTTACAAGCTTATGCATTTGCTTAGATCTGTGCGCCAATCCAGGACACCGCCCTGGATTATTATTCAACTCTGCACTTGTAATTCCCAGCGCTTGACTGGCAAAGATCTCTTGTTCTGTGTATTGCTGAGGCTTTGTGGGAAGTGCTGTACCTGGACCAGAGTGCCAGAGGGGGAGCCTCTGACTCACCAGTCATATGCACTTTCTGGGTGAAGCAGCACCCCTCCCCACCTTGGTCTGCCCTGACTGGGCTTTGCTCACCATCAGATCAGACCCATTGAAATGCACCTGGTACCTTGGTTGGAGTTAGGAGATCTCTGGATTTCTGCATCTCTCTCGCTGGGTGTTCTGCACTGGAGTTGTGTCTATTTGGCCATCTTGACCAGGATTAGGATTTTTCAGTTTTGTGGTCACAGCATTTTCAGCTGATATCAGAGAAGCATCCATGTTCTTGTTGAAATGTATAGGTACAATCTACACGCCTTTGAATGAAAAAGAAAAGAAAAAAGGCAAACAGGCATGGTTAAACAGATAAAAAAACAGCATTATTTTTTTCTCATTACCATATTCTAGTTCTCTTCAGCATTCAGTTGGACTATTTTATAAAGATAAATCCAATCAAATACTTAAGAATTGCCAGTTGGTGATCTTCACCTAGCATCATTGACCTTGTAGGTATTTCCACTCTTGTTGGGGTAATTACTAGGAGAACAAATTTTAAATATAGGTCGTTACTACTGTAAGCAAAATCTACTGCAAAAGCAGTTAGTTCTGTGATAAACTGCCTAAGGAATCCCCAAGATGCCTGAGGTCCTTCCATTGTGTTAACTAGTCGAAATTTGAACATGAGCATTAAATCAAAAATTTAAGTTTCCAGGGACTACTCCCCTCAGAACTTTAAACAGTGTCTTAGAAGCAAGGACTCCATGACTAAAACACCAAAAGCAATGGAAACGAAAGCCAAAATAGATAAATGGGATCTAATTAAATTTAAGAGCTTCTACACAGGAAAAAAAAAAACAAAAAAAACTATTATTAGAGTGAACCGGCAATCAACAGAATGGGGAAAAAAATTTGCAATCTACCCATCTGACAAAGGGCTAATAACCAGAATCTACAAAGAACTTAAATAAATATAAAAGAAAAAAACAAACCACCCCATCAAAAAGTGGGCAAAGGATATAAACAGATACTTTTCAAAATAAGACATTTATGCAACTAACAAACATATGAAAAAATGCTCACCATCACTTGACATTAGAAAAATGCAAATCAAAACTACATTGAGATACCACCTCACATCAGTTAGAATGACGATCATTAAAAAATAAGGAGGCAACAGATGCTGGAGAGGATATGGAGAAATAGGAACACTTTTACACTCTTGGTGGGAGTGTAATTTAGTTCAGCCATTGTAGAAGACAGTGTGGTGATTCCTTAAAAATCTAGAATGAGAAATTCCATTTCACCCAGCAATCTCATTACTGGGTATATATCCAGAGGATTATAAATCATTCTATTATAAAGATACATGCACAGGTATGTTTATTGTGGCACTGTTTACAATAGCAAAAGCTTGGAACCAACTCAAATATCCATCAATGATAGACTGGACAAAGAAAATGTGGCACATATACACCATGGAATACTATGCAGCCATAAAAAGGATGAGTTCATGTTCTTTGCAGGGACATGGATGAATCTGGAAACCATCATTCTCAGCAAACTGACACAAGAACAGAAAACCAAACATCCCATGTTCTCACTAATAAGTGGGTGTTGAATAATGAGAACACATGGACAAAAGGAGGGGAACATCACACACTGGGGCCTGTCAGAGGGTGGGGAGGTCAGGGGAGGGATAGCAGGGTGTGGGAGGATTGAGGAGGGATAACATTAGGAGAAATACCTCATGTAGATGATGGAGGATGGATGAAGCAAACCACCATGGCACGTGTGTGCCTATGTAACAAACCTGCACTATCTGCACATGTACCCCAGAACTTATATATATACACACACACACACACACACACACACACCAAAATGCATTTCACTATGCACACTAAAACTTACATCAGAGATGGTAATAAAAGCCTAATCTCTTTAAAACAGGAAAAACGGAATTGGTCACTTCAAAAATTACCCTGTGATCTCTGGTTTTGGGATAATCCAACCAATTTTTGTGAATGTAGACACCTAACCACTAGCAATAAGGTAATCTCAGGATATAACTGAACAGTTTCAGAAATTTAAGTCAAAATTGATCAATCTATCTAATTTTCACTAAAGGAAAAAGAAAAAATTCTCTGAAGATCACACTTTTTTATAAGGCTATAAGTTTAAGGCAGCAGTATAATTAGAAAAAAATCTTTATTAAATGGCTGGAAATTATCCTCAAATTAAAACATTTACAGCCTTGAGCTATAATTAGGGTAAAGATAAAGGAGAAATTCACAAAGCAATCCTGGCTGCTTCTGACTGCTCCTTGGATGCTGTCTTTGCTAATTTATTACCTTCTTTCCACTGTTAAGTATGGGGCTCCCTGAGGCTTGATAATGACTCTTTTTCTTCTTCACCTTTCCTTCTAT
>NW_016108312.1:35562-36813 GCF_001604975.1 Cebus imitator
TTCCACTGTTAAGTATGGGGCTCCCTGAGGCTTGATAATGACTCTTTTTCTTCTTCACCTTTCCTTCTATTTTATTCATTGCCTTATATAATTTTAACAATTCAGATAGAGATTCAGCTAACACTGATTGATACCTTCTGAATGATAAACTCTGTGCAAGGCATTTTTGAACTTAACAGCAAACATTATATGCCTAGTTTCCTTTACTATTTCTTTCCACCAAACAGTTCCACATGACTTTCTAGGCTTTATCCAAAAAACAATTCAGATGTGGTTCAGTAGGAAGAAAACGGAAAGTGAAGGGTTAGGGTTCCTGCCCCAGCTCTGTTGCTGACGAGCTATACAGTTGGTAGTGCATCACTAGATATCTCCCAGAGTTAGTAAAGTAAAGATGTTGAACTAGATCAGGAGTTGCACACTGGTTGTCCACCGGACAAATCCAACATGCAAACATATTTGCTCAGCCTTCATAATGATTTAAAAATCTGGAAAATTAAGTAAACTTCTGTCTTGCAAAAATAGAATATCTAAGCCTGATTTATTTGATGGCAATAATTGACTGTAGCCAAGCAGCAGACGATGCCCCTTTAGAAAAGGCCTGTACTTTCCTGTTCCTTATAATCCCCAACATACGCTATTGTATTAGAAGTGTTTCTCTTTATCTATTTTATAGGGTTTACTTCTTAATCAGATGGCCAGCTCTAGCACAAAAATACACTGGTTTTACTACCATATAATATGGTAAATTATAGGTTATAATTTACCATATTTCAGGATTCTTTCTCATGCTAGTTCAGGACCATAAGCATATATTTGAAGTCTATTTCAAAGTTTTCAGTATTGAATAAATTTCTTTCTTTCATTGAGCCACTCAAAGCTTTCTAAATTCCATTTGAAAATTGTCATCAGAAGATGGCCGTTTAGGAACAGCTCAGGATTGCAGCTCCGAGTGAAAGCGCAGAGGGTGAGTGGACGCCGCGTTTTTATTACCCACAGACTAGGAAATTCCCGGGCCGAGGAGCTCCACGGTCGCCAGCTCGGCTGTTTTGGCCAGCACGGCTGTGCCAGCCGGCACCGCTGCTTTGCCCTGCGCGGCTGCTTTGTCGGCGCCCTGGAGCCGTAGTTCTCCATACAAAATACGCCGGTCCAGGTGCCCTTTTGGCTGGCGACTGGAGCCACGGGAAGTCGTCCATTCGCCGGTTCAAAAAGGGGACTGAGCAGAGAACCAGGACAGTAGATTCCAGGGCAAAA
>NW_016108312.1:39643-41181 GCF_001604975.1 Cebus imitator
GTGTGTTCCTATGCAACAATTTTGCATGTTCTTCACATGTACCCCAAAACCTAAAATGCAATAAAATAAATAAATGGGAATAAATAAATAAATAATTAATTAAAAAAATTTAAAAAAATAGCTGGTCCCAGTGGCTCATGCCTGTAATCCCTGCATTTAGGGAGACTGAGATGGCAGGATTGCTTAGGCCCAGGAGTTTGAGACCAGCCTGGGCCACACAGGGAGACCTCATGTCTGCAAAAAATAAATTTTTAAGTTAGCTGGGTTTGGAGCCACACGCCTGTGGCTCCAACTACTCAGGAGGCCGAGGCGAGAGGATTGCTTGAGTGCAGGAGTTCGAGGCTGCTGTGAGCTATGATCACACCACTGCACTGCAGCCTGGACGAGAGAGAGAGATTCTGTCTCTCTCAATCAATCAATCAATCAATAAAGCGTTTAAAAGGCTGATCTTATTGCTTGACAAGCACACAAGGAATGTTTTATTGCTGTGTTTTAGGGAATGTGCTAGGTGCTTTGGGGATGCAGAGATAAAAATGTTAGTGTCCTTGACCTCAAGAAGTTTACAGACTTGTCAGGGGACAGAGTCGTGAACAGGTTATACTACAGTCTGACTCGGGCATCTGTCATAAGAGCCCAGAGGCTGGGCGTGGTAGCTCATGCCTGTAATACAAACACTTTGAGAGGCTGAAGTGGGCAGACCACCTGAGGTCAGGAGTTTGAGACCACCCTGGCAAACAAGGCAAAACTACATCTTTAATAAAAATACAGAAATTAGCCGGGCATGGTGGTGGGCGCCTGTAGTCCCAGCTACTAGGGAAGCTGAGGCAGGAGAATCACTTGAACCTGGGAGACAGAGGTTTCAGTGAGCTGAGATTGAGCCACTGTACTCCAGCCTTGGAGACAGAGTGAGACTCCTTCTCAACAACAACAACAACAAAAGTTTACAGACTTGTTGGGGGAACAGAGTTGTAAACAGGTCGTAATGCAGTCTGAGAGCCCAGAGGCCGGGCGTGGTGACTCATGCCTGTAATACCAACACTTTGGGAGGCCGAGGCCAGTGGATCACTTGAGGTCAGGAGTTAGAGACCAGCCTGGCAATATGGTGAAACCCTGCCTCTACTAAAAATACAACAATTAGCCTGGCATGTTGGCACATGCCTGTAGTCTCAGCTACTCAGGAGGCTGAGGCAGGAGAATCGCTTGAACCTGACAGGCAGAGGCTGCAGTGAGCTGAGACAACACCACTGCACTCCAGCCTGGGCAACTGAGCGAGACTCTGTCTCAAAAAAAAAAAAAAAAAGCCCAGAGGGGACATTTCAATCAGGCTTTCAACAATGCATAGAACTTTCCTGGTGAAGAAGGTGGGGGATGGGGATACTGGAGGCAAAGAGAAGGGCTTGTGCAGAGATCTGTGGTGTCAAGGTGCGCAGGGTGCAGAGGAAATGGAAAACAGACAGTGCTGGCCGAGGCACAGGGGAAGGTGCATCTCTGTCTGGAGAGTCTGTGGTCTGATTACAGTGGGCCCTCTGTGCCACTTG